>NC_026003.2:92522756-92653843 GCF_000442705.2 Elaeis guineensis | reverse complement strand
ATCAGGATACAGCAGCTTGAGGACACAATCTGGAGACTGACTGGCAGAGTTCTTGACTTGCAGGGGCAAGTCCTTGCATTGGCCCATCCCAAGCCACAGGAGTCAATCATTGAGGTCACAGACTTCGCTGCAGAGGCTGGCAGGCTCAGAGGAGCTCTAGAAGGTGGATATGAATTGCTGAGGAAAGAAATCCGAGGATCGAGTGAGCATGCTACCACTCAGTTCACTGCTTTACTTCAATCTGTTTCCAGAGCACTGAACGTACTTGATTCTATTAGACTCACCCTTTCTGTTCAGTCTTTGGCCTCTCAGCGTTCTCAGCCACTCAGTTCATCTCGCTCTCCTGCTCGTGGCAGAGGCAGACGGGGTAGAGGACGCACTTCTGATCCATCATCTCCTCACCCTATATATGATGACTCCGATCATTGACTTATCTTGATCTTTACTAGATCCTAGGTGCTAGTGTCTTGTTCTAGGATCTATACCTTGGGGCCATGTATTGACAATTAGCTGGTTGAATTTTATTTTTAAACTATGTATTGAAATAATTATATTTTTAATGGAATCATTTTTCACTTATATTTCTACCTTTTGTAATGATGTTGATCATATTATGGTTATATATATTCTTCTTGTTGAAAAATTGTCTTCTCTTTGTTGTTGTTTGCTGTTGATAATTGCTATATTAAGAGGGAGCAAACTTCTGTGATAAACTCTAAAAGGGGAGAAATTAAAGAATGTTTCAGAAAAAGGAAGAGTTAACCATATTTGATGATGTCAAAAAGGGGGAGAAATTAAACAAAACAAAAACAAAATTGGAGATATTAAACAAAAATTGAGAAATTAAACAAAAATGGTATTTTGAGAAATTAAACAAAAAATTTGAGAAAATTGATATCAGACAGAATTTAAACAAAAAGCAAAATCATAAGTACAATCCAAATAAGTAATTTTTTATATGCTCTGATATATTTCAAAATTCAAACTTGCTCTGATATATCTTTTGAAATTTTATTTACCTTGATACATCTTAAGAAATTTAACTTGCTCTGATACATCTTAAAATTTCTTTTAACTTGCTCTGATACATGATAAAATTTAATCTGATACAGTGTGAAAGTTTCTCTGATATTTGCTCTGATACAGTGTGAAATTTTTTCTGATATATTATAACATTTGCTCTGATAAAGTGTGAAATTTTCTCTGATATATTATAAAATTTACTCTGATACATTGAAAAATCTTTTCTGATAACATTGTAAAAATTATTTTTCTTGCTCTGATACATTGTAAAATTTATCTCTTTTCTCTTGCTCTGATATATCGTAAGCTCAAAATGAGTTAATACACTTAAGCTCAAAATCAACTCTTAAACATACTTTGGCACACATATTTTTTTTTAAGCACATAAGTATTTGTTTTAGCTCTGATGCTAAAACTAAAATCAATTGAAAATAGAATTTTTTAAAATACAGCTCAATCTGATTACAAAAATAGGTTTTCCACTCTAATCACATAATCAAATGAGCATATCTTCAAATCCTTAAGCAAATGGGCAAATTATTTTTGTATATGATCATTTATATTACATGCCAAAAGAATCATACTCTTTTCAAGCATATACACCTATAATGGATTCTTTTGAAATTAATGCATTAACATAAATATTTTTGTTCAAGTGTTTTGTCATCATCAAAAAGGGAGAGATTGTTGCTCCTAGATTGATTTTGATGATTACAAAGCAGATTGAAGGGATACAAATAATTTTAAATTGAAAAAGTCCTTATGCTCTTCAAGGGCAAAATCATAATTTCACTAAAATCCTGATTTGATAGTATCATTTGATAGAACAAATGATTTGTAAACTATTGGTGAAAATTTCATTGTATTTGGACTTATATTTTTGAAGTTATGAAGGTTTGAAGTGCATGAGTCGACTCATGAGTCAACTCATGGCACTATGAGCTGACTGGCACGCAAAAAATTCCCATGGCACGCTGGATTTTTGACTTGGCACGACCTGTGAGTCGACTCATGAGTCGACCCACAAGGCATGAGTCGACTCATGAGTCGACCTCTGCTGATTTGAGCCGAAAAATCCAGAAATCAAGACTGTCTGGTCTGTGCAACAGAAGTCGACTCATGAGTCGACTCCTGAAGCATGAGTCGACTCATGAGTCGACCCCTGCGACGGAAAATATCAGCAACGGCTATTTTTTTGCCCGTTTTAATTACCTTTTATGCTTCCTAAAATTGCTCTAACGGCTCTTTATCTGCCTAAATTGTTTTCTCTTGCTTCTAATGTCATAAAATGCTTTAAATGGTGAAAGAAATTACAGATTAAATAGCAGATCAAACGTGAAATCAAAAAACGAAAGAGAAAAATGAGAGAGAGGATCCGAAATCTGCACGAAAAAGCCTGAGATCAACGAAATATCCAAAAAGAAAAAGAGAGAGGATTCACAATATACAAGAGAGATTGTGAAAGAGAAAAGCAAGAGCATTCAAAGAGAGGATCTTTCAAGCCTATTGTTCAACCTTGATCTAGAGATCTTCCAAAGCTTTCAAGAGATCTTCAATCAACAATCAACCTCTTCTCAAGCATTCGTTCAAGCGTTCATCCACTTTGAGAAAATCCGAAAATGGGTTCTTCATTTGAGTAAAGCTTTTATTGTTATATTCGCTCATTTAAGGAGCTGTTATTGTATTAATCTGTGCTCAAAATTTTCTAACTCTTTGTGAGTTTTTGTTCTTGTTTTTGGAGGATTTCCAAAACAAGGAAAGGTTGATCCGAACCTGAAATCGGAGTGTTTTGGGTTTACTTGTACCCGAAAAATAAGTGATCTAGCTTGGGATAGCTAGTGTCGGAGTTTCCGACGTTTTATATTCGGGTTGAATACAAAGTATAGTGGATTGAAATTCCCAAGTAGGATCTTGGGGAGTGGATGTAGGTGCAAGGTTGGCACCGAACCACTATAAATCCTTGTGTTTGTGGTGTGCTTTATCGCTTCACTTTATTTCTTTATTATATCCTTGCATTCCTGCTTTAGGTATTTAATATTGAATTAAAATCTTTGTCTTGTTCATCATAAGTAATTAATCAGTTGGGCTTAAAATTTTTAGAAACCCAATTCACCCCCCCCCTCTTGGGTTGCATAGCTGGGCAACAGTCTCCTTATCTTTTCATTTTGTATTCGAAGGTATTTTCTACTTTTATTGCTACTACTATTTACCATCATCTTCTTAGGATATATTGACCTAAAGGCAAGCCTGCCATTTCCCATTTGTTTTATGCTGATGACTGTTTATTAGTGGCCAGATCTATGATTAGATAGGTGGTACGTATTGCTGCTATTTTAGATACATACTGTAAGATGTCCGATCAAGTTATTAATTTTATTAAATTTCATATTATTTTTAATCCTTCCACTGCCTCAAGAATTCATCGGCAAATTTCTAGGTTATTGCATACTCTTGAAAAGAGATCCATTTGGACCTACCTTAGTGTGCTGTTGTCTGAGAGGTCTCTTGTTTCCACTAATTTTCAACCTCTTGTAAATAAGATATATAATAAAATTGACTCTTTAGAAGTAGCGTTCTTTAGCTCTTGCTGGTCAAATCACTTCAATTCAATTAGTTATGTCTTCCATCTTGCTTTATGCACTATCTTCTATGCATATTTCTTTGGCTGTTATACGTAGAATTAGAAAAGAGTTTCAGACTTTCTTATGGGGCCATTGTCAGGCTTTCCACCTGATTGCATAGGATTCTATTTGTATGCCTAAAGCCCATGGGGGGCTTGGACTCTCATCATTATTGCAAGTTCAGTACCTTCGTAAAATTACTTCTAACTTAATTTCAGACCCTTCATCTCTTTGGGCTCTTTTAGTTAAGTCTAAATACCATTTTAAGGGCTCTTGAATTTCTTATACTAAGCTGAGGCATTGTTCTTCTATTTGGAGGAAGCTTTGTGTGGTTGGCCCACAAATCTAATTTCAATTCCAATGGCTTTCGGGATCTAATCAGTCTATCAATATTCTTAATGATCCCTGGATTACTCCTTTCTTCTTCTTACTTTGCCTGCTTATGTGAATTGTTAGATGTATGTTCTAGAAATCAATATAGCTGACACATTATAATAAATTTAGGATACAATTTTATACTTAATATATTGATTTGATCAATAAAAGGACAAATTTCATTTTCATTCAAGAGTAATATATCCTTGAATCATCTGTGGAATTAATACTTGGACACATATTTTTAAAGGTGTTGAGAATCAGAAGCATGCATAATTAATTCCTAAATGCTTCCAGTCATAGTATTATCATAAAGACAGTGATCGATCCGGATAGATCGGCGCACAGATTGCTTCCTTTAGAATAGATGAGTCTATGATCTATAGTGTAAAGATACTGAGGGATAAATACGGATAGTTGTTAGAGAACAACTGGTACTGAGTATGACCATACAAGAGATCACTTGGATTTTTAATCAATTGTTAGTGATTGTCTCAATGCTGTAGTTGTGTGAATGATTTTTTGATCTATGATAGTATGACTGCTCGCAGTGAGGTTGCTGGAGTTTGACTGACATATAAACATAATTTCAATGAGTCCTTATAGTAGATGCTGACGACAGTTGATCCACTACAGGAGTAGGGTATATATCTAGATGGAATATGTTGGTCTTGATAGAGAGGAGTAATTCTATGAGATTTAAGAGACTAAGTTCGAAAGTCTGTGATCACAGCATTATGATGGATGGAAAAGAATTTTCATGATAATCTCAATTGGACCTGAGCTAATTGAATCTATCATATGACTGATGATGAGGTTTGACGATTTATCCACGACCTGCCATCTAATTGGGATTCATGATAGAAGGATTGAATCATATGTTAACTACATCTTGATGTTCTTTTTCGATTCTACTGGATTGTCACTATATACTGCTAGGTGTCACTGGTGGATTGTGAGAGCTCACTAATATTGCTCAGGATCGACAATCCTTGAGTTAGAGTGAAATTATTCTGACCTATTAAAAAGAGTTTCAATGATACTATGATAGAGATCATGGTATATCTCACTACCAGATAGAATTGAATCTATGAGGTCATACAACTAAGGGATTAGACCTCAAATAAGTCATTGGGCTTATGAAGTTTTAATTGGATTTAGAGAAATCCTATTGGGTTCAAAGTAACCTCGCTAGCACATAGTTGGATCCAATTTTCTCTTTACGTTTGAATTACTTATTTGATAAGATTAATTCAAGTTAATTATTTGCTAATAATCTTAATGAATTAGATTTATTGGGCTCCAATTATTGGATGCCTAAGGTTTTAGATCATATGCATTAAGGGTTCAGACCCTTAAACATTATCTTGATTGTTTGCATTAGGGCGCCACTTGATTTGATCAAGTTGGGCATGCCCACTTAAAAAAGGGTATGTGAGATCAGCTTGGGGCATCTCCTAAGCTCCATATGGTGTGTGTAAAAGTGGGTGAAAAGGCTCCAATAGTTGGTGCCTAATAGATCTCCTAAAGGGGATCAAATATCTAAGGCCATAAGGATTTCTAATGCAAGTAAGACTTGTATTAAGGGACTATTTGATTGTGAATAGGATTCAAACATTTTGCCTATCTAAAAGAACCTTCTCTAAGGCTCTTAAGATAAAAATTTTAGTAGCCCCCATGCCTCCTAAGAGTCCCCATGCCTCTCCCTCTCTTCTCCTTTTGGATCCAACGCCTAAAGGAGTTGGACGTCCTCTATCTCCACGCCCAAAAGGAGCTTGAACGTCTCCTCTTTCTTGCTAGTTTCAGACCTTGGTTGCTTCATAATTAAGAAAAAAAAGCAAGAGAAGAATAGAAAAAAAAATCAAGAACATGATCAAAGAGTTGATCGCAATCCAAGCTTCGTTCAGATTCGCAGGATGATCGTTCTTAGAAAAAAAAGATCAACACCAAAGAGGACTGTTCTAGACTGATCCTGAGTGGATACTCATAGAGATTGGATACTTATGTGGCTAAGAAAAAATTTACTCTCTTTCAGATTCAGATTTGAAAAAAAAAATTACGAAACAGGTATGTGATTTGGTCATATATTTAATTTCAGTAAAAAATTCAGTATGTGTTCAATTTCAGTATATAAAGTAGATTCTTATATTCTATATTTTATATATGCATGATTCAGATTAAAAAATATTTTAATCTTCTATTTCATTGCATTGTTTAGAAAAAAAAATTAAAATATACATGCATGCCCTGACTTGAAATTCTAACAGTGGTATCAGAGTACAGGTTTTATATACATGAACTTGACATACATATTTTTTTTAAAATTTGATTTTTCTTAATACATGAGATGCATAGATAATTACTTTAAATCTAATATTTATTTTAGATTTAATTTTTAATTTATATATTTGATATGTGAAGGTATGCATAGATTTAAAATTTGTTCTAGATCAATTTTTAGTTCATATATATGTGATATGTAAATATATGCATAAATCTAAAAATTATTTTAATATAATTTATGATTCATATATGAGATGTATGATTACATATTTAGGTCTAAAAATTAGTTTCAATATAATTTATAATTTATATATGAGATATATGATATTATGTTATGATCTAAATTTTTGTTTAGATCTGAATTTTGCATACATATATGAGATATATGCTTGTATGTTAAATCTGAAAATTAGTTTCATGATTTAAAACTTATCTTTTATGTAAAGAATTTAGATTTGAAATTTAATTTTAAAATCTGAAATTTATATTTATGCATGAGAATTTTGATCATCGAAAAATCAAAAATTAGATCATGTAATTAGATTGCATCTAGAATTTTTGATTTGAACATAACAGGTCTAGTTTGATTAAGTAATTGATCAAACTGTGTCAAGTATTAATTAGAATTAGGTCAATTAAGTTATAAGATCATACAATTATTGTTAATCAAATTGATTAAATTCATATATAGAATCAATTAGCCTAAAGATCTAATTCGGCTCGATGGCTTGAGTCTGATTTGCTTAAGCTAACCCATTTGAACCAATGGACCTATTGGTATCTAAAATAAGTAATTGAGAGATGGTTATTTAATTGATTTCATTTGCTGATCTGACCAATTTATTGTGTCTAAAGAAAGCAACAGGGAGACTCCCATCGATCTTCACTTACCTAACCAATTTGGAAGATTGAGTCTTAAATAAGGTTGCTTGATGGTTTAGTTTAGCCCATGCCAATTAGATCGATCATATGATGACTGATTAGATGAGACTTAAATCTAAACCTCTCTATAAATATTAAGTCCATAGGTCTTCCATTATTGTAGATGTGCGGGCATGTTACTGGTATTAATTGTTCTCGATTGATTATAGTGGTTCAATTGCATCGGAAACACGCAACCACTCTATTAGCAAAAATTACTCCAGGGTAAGGATGGGGTTAGACCCAATAACTGTTAGGTGAGGGTCCAATGATGGCTTTGCACCTGCTTATGAACGGTGGGTCGGACTTAACTAAAGAGTGTGGTCAATAACTGTTAGGTAAGCCCACATAATTTAAAAACCAAATCGCTGCAACATGCTTAAAGAAGCATATGGATAAAGAGTTATCCATATATCAGTGTGCGTGTTATCAATAACTGTTAGGTGAGGTACATGACATCGGTGAGACTACAGCACCCACAAGGAATCCAGTTGTCGCGTTAGAATTTTTATTTTTTATTCAAAAAATGGAGGGATCCAAAAAATTAGGGAGAGTTATTGCTTGCTTCTTAAAGTCTCTAGAGCAAATATTAATTCAAAATATAAAAGTCTAACTTGAATCTCTACTCTCACAGTTAAACCATATCAACTTCAAACTCTCTAGCCTGCATTCTTGAGTCCAATCATTTGATCGGAACCAATTATAAAGACTAGCTTAGAAATCTTAGAAGTATCCTGACTTTTGAAAAATTAAGCCATGTAATTGATTAGAAACCCCTAGTGTTACCAAACCATCCTATTGCTGAGCAAAGAATAGCTTATGAAAACTAAACGGATGAAAATAGTCAAGTTAAGTGTTATGTGCTGGCTTCCATGTCAAACGAGTTGCAGAGCCAGCATGAGCATATGCCTACTTTCAAGGCTATGATCACTCACCTATAAGAGTTGTATGGTGAGTAAAGCTATACAGCATGCTTCGAAGTGTCCAAAAGATACTTCAATCTGAAGATGCACGAAGGATAGTCAATCCATGAGCACTGTATGATAGTGATCAAGGACATCGAAGAGCTTGAAAAGTTCGGGCTTGATATGCAAAAAGAATTACCGATGAATTTGATCCTTTAATCCCTTACGAGTTTATATAGTCAATTTATTGTAAATTTCTATATGAATAAACTTGATTGCACTATACCTAAACTGGTCAACATGTTGGTCACTATTGAGGGAACCTTGAAGAATTTAAGGGGTACTATTTTTATTATGGAGCGAACTTCTTCAACCGAGAGAAAGTCTTGTTGAAAGAAAAAGAGTAAATCCACGAAGAAGCAGAAGAAAGAGAGCAAGCGAAAGAAGGATGTTCCAAAGTAGGTTAAAGCAAAAGGAAAGTATTTTCATTGTGACGCTGAAGGCCACTGAAGAAGAAATTATCCACTCTATCTAGAGAGCCTGAAGACCAAAAAGGATAATAAACCTTCAGAAGGTATACTCGTAATTAAATCTAACCTTATAATTTCTTCTACTTCTAGTTAGGTATTAGACTCTGATTCGAGTGCTCATATATGTACTTCAATGCAAGGTATAATAGAAAGTAGAAGGTTGAGGAAAGATGACATGATCCTTCGGATCGACAATAGAGCAAAAATTACTATAGAAGCCATTGGCACTTATCCTCTTCGATGATCGTCAAGATTTAGATTAGATTTGAAAGACTATTATTTTATTTCTGTAACTAATCAAAATTTAATTTCTGTGTCTGTGCTAGCGCAAGATGGTTTTAATTTTAATTTCAATAAAAATTATTATTCTATTTATTTATAAAATAAATTATTTGCATGTTGTCTTTTAATTGACAATCTTTATTACTTACATATTGATGCGAATGTGAATTTAAACGAGCAAATAGTGAGTGCCGTAGGTCAAAAGAGATCAAGAGACAAAATTAACCAAAAGTACTTATGGTATCATAAGCTAGGTCATATTAGAGAAGATAGGATAAACAAACTGAAAAAAGATGGGATCCTTGGCTCTTTTGATTCAGAGTCATATCCAGCTTGTGAATCTTACCTTCAAGAAAAAATGATCAAGTTAACCTTTGTGGGACATGGGGAAAGGGCCACTGAGTTACTTATCCTGATACACACCGACGTGTATGGGTCATTTGATGTACAGATCAAGGGTGGTTATACCTACTTCATCACTTTTACTGATGATCTATCATGGTACAGGTATGTGTATCTGATGAAATATAAGTCTAAAGCCTTCGAAAAGTTCAAAAAAATCAAAAATGAAATAGAAAAATAAATAAGTAAACCCATTAAGGTTCTTCGATCTGATCGAGGAGGTAAATATCTTAGTCAAAAAATTTTGAGATATCTTAAGGACAACGGCATAGTTTTTCAATTGACTTCTTTGGAAATACCTCAACTCAATGAGGTATCCGAAAGGAGGAATAGGACCCTATTAGATATAGTCAGATCTATGATGAGCTTCATGAATTTATCCTTATATCTTTAGGGACATGCCTTGTTAACTGTAATTCACTTATTGAATAGGATTCCATCAAAATCTATTCCTACCACACCATATAAGATATGGCATGGTAAGAAATCGAGTCTAAGTTATCTTAAGACTTGAGGATGTCCGACCTATGTCAAGAGACAGATGGTTGATAAATTAGAGGATAGATCTATAATAGCTCATTTTATTGGATATCTAAAAGAATCAATGGGATACTACTTCTACTTTCCACAAGATACAATGTGATTGTGAGTTAGAATGCCATATTCTTAGAAAAATACTTTATCCGAGATGGTGGCAGTGGGAGGTTAGTTGAGCTTGAAAAAAAAGTCTCTGAAGAGCAAAAAGCTATGGATTCTTAGGAGCCTATTATTCATGAGCCAATAGTTGATGTTCCTCCACCATCTCATAGATCTAGCAGGGTATTCCGACTTTCTGAAAGGTACATGGGTATACTTATGGAGAAGTAAAGAAAATATTTCTTATGGAAGATAAGGGTCATAGTGATGATCTTAATACCTTTGAGGAGGTGATGTCTGACATCAATTTTGAGAAATAGTTAGATGCAATGAAGTCAGAAATTGACTCAATGCACTCAAATCAAGTATGGACCTTAGTGGATCTACCCGAAGGTATAGTATCCACTAGGTGTAAATGGATCTATAAAAAAAAATAGATGTCAATAGTAAGATAAAGACTTATAAAGCTAGACTCGTGATAAAAAATTATAGTCAGCGCGAAGACATTGACTATCAAAAAACTTTCTCGTCTGTAACCATACTGAAATTCATCCGCATTCTGCTTGCTGTTGCAGCTTGTTATGATTATGAAATCTGGCAAATTGATGTAAAAACTACTTTTCTGAATAGATATCTTGAGGATAATATCTATATGGAGCAACCTTTGAGTTTCATATTTGGTGATGGTGATCATCGATTCTGCAAGCTGCAAAGGTCCATATAGGATTAAAGTAAGCTTCTTGAAGTTAGAATCTTCGTTTTGATGATGAGATCAAATCATTTGATTTCATCAAGAACGAAGAGAAATCTTGTATATACAAGAGGATCAGTGGGAGCACAATAATATTTCTCATATTATACGTAGATGATATTCTTCTCATTGAGAATGATATTCCTATGCTGACCTCGATCAAATGATGGTTGTCCAAGGAATTCTCCATGAAAGACTTAGGAGAAGCATCCTATATTCTTGAAATAAAAGTCTATAGAAATAGATCTAAAAAGATACTAGATCTATCATAAAAGTTGTACATAGAGAAAGTGCTGAAGAGATTCAGTATGAAAAATCCTAAAAGAGGACTCTTACCTCTTAGGCATGGTATTCGTCTTTCCAAGATGATGTGTTCGACCACATTTGAGGAAGTTCAGCGCATGAGTAAGATTTTTATGCCTCAGTCATAGGGAGCCTCTTGTATGTCATGCTATGTACTCGACCTGATATTGTCCTTGCTGTGAGTGTCACAAATAAGTATCAGTCGAATCCAGACAAGGAGCACTGGATAGCTATGAAGAACATCCTTAAGTACTTGAGAAGAACTAAGGATTTGTTCTTGATCTTTGGAGGAGGTTCTGAGTTACGAGTCGAGGGATATACTGATTCAGACTTCATGTCTGATCCTGATGATAGAAAATCTATGTCAGAATATATGTTCACATGCAATGGTGGTGCAGTCAGCTAGAAGAGTTTCAAGCAACCCATCATAGTGGATTCGATCGTAGCAGCTGAATATGTCACTGCATCAGATGCTACAAAAGAAGGCTTCTGGTTTAAAAAGTTCATCGTGGAGCTTGGAGTTATGATATCAAATGCCATAACCACTTTATTGCGACAACAATGGAGCCATAGTACTTGCTAAGAAGTCAAGGTCTCATAAGAAATCAAAGTATATTGAGCGACAGTTCCATATCATACGTGACTATCTTGAAAAAAAATATGTTGAGATACGAAGAGTAGACTCCGCAGACAATGTGAAAGATCTGCTGATAAAATAATTGAGCCAGCTAAAGATGAAAGTCCACCTTGAGAAGATGAGACTTAGATTAGTGGTCAGTTGGCTTTAGTCCAAGTGGAAGATTGTTAGATATATATCCTAGAAACTAATATAGTTGACATATTATAATAAGTCTAGGATATAATTTTGTACTTAATATATTGATTTGATCAATAAAAAGATAAGTTTTATTTTTATTCAAGAGAAAGGTGTCCTTGAATCATCCATAAAATATTTCGATACATATTCTCAAAGGTGTTGAGAATTAGAGGTATATATAATTAATTTCTAAATACTTTCGAACATAGTATTATCATGAAAATGATGATCGATTTGAATAAATCGACACACAGATCTCTTCCTTCAAGATAGATGAGTCTCTAGTCTACAGTGTAGAGATACTGAGTGATGAGTGCAAGTAGTTATTACAGAATAACTAGTACTGAGCGTGACTATACGGAAGATCACTTGGATTTCTAATCAATCGTCAGTGATTATCTTGATGCTGTAATTGTATGAATGATCCTTTAACCTGTAATGGTATGACTACTCGTATTGAGACTGCTGGAGTTTAACTGACACATAAACATGATCTCAATGAGTCCTTATTATAAATGTTAGCGATAGTTGATCCACTGTAGGAGTAGGGTATGCATCTAGATAGAATCTGTCGATCTTGATAGAGAGGAGTAGTCCTATGAGATTTGAGAGGCTAATATGATCCTTTATGACATGAATTTTTTGCATATAATCTGATTTTAACTATTTAGATTAGATTTAAATAGTTAATTTTGAATCTGAGTAGTATAGTAATCTGATTGGATAGATCCTCATAGCCGTCCGATCATAGGAGAAATCAGGATTTCACTATCTTATTTATCCATTTGATGGGATCTCATATGGCGTGTAGGGATGCTGCGTGGTCTTTTCCATGATGATGAACAATGAAAAAAATTTTAAAATTTTATTTTAGATCTAAAATAATATATATTAGATCTAAAATTAAGATTTTGATCATTAGATGATTGATTATAAAAATATTTTATAAAATTAAAAATTATTTTCAAACACCGAATCCGAATTCATATCAGTCTAAAACTTAATTGAGAATTAAGCAATCTAGATTTGAGAATCAAAGATCTAAGACATTAATTTCATAACTCATGGGTTGATGAATTAGCTCGAGTCAAGTCCATTTAACTAGATTAGACCTAGGATTAGAAATCATTGATAATAAATCATATTAGTAATTGATCAAATCTAATTAAAATTTAATTCTGATTGTGTCAATTTCTTCTCTTGATCAATATCAATAGTTGTAGTTGGTCAAGTTCATATCTTTGATTAGACCAATATGGACTTTGATCGTAGCTCCGTGGTCGAATTCAAGTCTATAAGTTGATCAAATTGAAAATGACTAACCAGTTGGTGTCTAAAGTAAGCATGACAGCTTTGATCGATGGTCATTAATTGGGAGCTACTTGCATAGATTGAGTCTTTGTCGAGTTAATAGCATATCCCTTCCATCGATCTCACTTATCTGGCCAACATGATGAATCATATTTTGATTAGATCACTTAATGATTGGAGTCGACCCATGCTAACTAGAAAATCAGTATGACTGATTTAGGTGTCCCTAGTTTAACTTGTCTTGAGTCCTCTTTATGACTTGGTGAAGCCAGTAGGAGGATTCATGATTGGTTGGCTGGACCAGCTTATGCCTAATCTTCTTAAATCTGACTTGGTGAAGTCAGTGGGAGGATCAAGATTAACTGGTCAAGTCTCATCCCATCTCTCAATTCAACTAATTAAATCTTTTAAAATTGTTAGGTCCTTAAAATGAAATAGTTATGGTGATAACTAGATCATAGCCTCCCATTAAGTTGGATGATAATAAGTCTAATGGTTTAGATGATCATTGAAGGTGCCACACTCTTGGTGCTCATCTAGCTATCGAAATTATCATTCATAATATGTTATTTTAGTTATGTCTTTCTGATGATGGTCAGATTGGCCGAGCCACACTCGGGCCTGATCACTTGTTTGTTAGATATACTAAATTCTGGCATGTTAATAGTTGGATCTAACCAGAACCTTCAGTGGAGGCGTCACACACCTGCTGAAGAGGTGTTTGGGGCAAAATTGAATACTAAAAATTGTTTGATAAAATAATTGGTTAAAAACCTATCCATGGATACATAAGGGTTGGTCGAGCCACACTCGGGCCCATGTGCAGTCCTTGTGGATTCTAGTACCCACTAAAAAATTAGTGTAATTCTTCGAATTGAAAGTAGAAGCTATCAATTTGAATAAAATAGTGAAAGAATCTTTAGACTAAAATCTATATCTTTAGGCTTAATCAATTCATATACTAATTAGGTTCTGATTTTTTTTTGCAGTTATGGCCACCACCTTGTCGCTCCGATCACTATTAGATAGTGATAAATTGATAAGACCAAATTTTGATAGCTGGTATCGAAAATTCAAAATAGTCCTTTAGCACGAACGGATCTTGTATGTATTGACAGATCCAGCACCCGAGAAGCCAACTCTGAATATGCATAGCACGATCAGAGATACTTATCAGAAGTGGCTCAACGATCGAACTACGGTTCGTTATATTATGCTAGTAGCGATGAATGATGAGTTTAGCCATCATTTTGAGAATGCTCAGTCACAATATATGTTGTAAATGTTGAACGAGTCCTTTGGCACACCCAACGATATTGAGAGGCACAAGACTAGTTATGCCATCTTCAATGCTCGAATGTGGGAAGGAGCATTAGTCACTAATCATGTATTGTACATAATCGAGATGATTGAGTGTCTAAGTAAGCTCGACTTTCTCCTGCATGAGTAGTTGGGAAAAAATACTATTTTGAACTCTCTACCCAAATTCTACCTCCTTTTTCTTACTCATTTTTTAATAACAAAGCCTGTAGTTAACTACCACGATTTGCTGGGGTTACTGCAAAACTTTGAGAAGGATCACCAGCTCCAAAAGGAGTCGATGAATATTGTGGGAGGATCTTCTTCTGGACGTCGATCCTTTGAGAAAGGAAAGAAGAACAAGAAGAAAAAGAAAAGAGTGCAAAGTGCTAGGGCACCCAAGTCCATTCAGATCAAGAAACCTAAGTCTGATCAGAGTCATACGGAATACTTCTACTGCAAGAAGTAAGGGCACTGGAAAAAAATTATCCTCAATACATTGCCTCCCTGGATCCGAACAGACCGAGAAAGAAGCAAGTTATTGCTGGACAAAGTAATTATATGATAACACCTTATAATTTCTCAATTTATGATTCCACTATTTGGGTATTAGATATCAGAAGCTCTTTTAATATTTGCAATTCGTTGCAGGGTCTGCAGGTCAGTAGGAGATTTGAAGAAGATGAAAGATTCCTTGATGTTGGAGATGGAAGATCAGTTTTAGTTCTAGCATTAGGGACTATTAAGCTTGTATTCAAGTCTAATGTAATTGTTCTAAGTGAATGTCACTTTTGTTCTTTTTTTTATTGAATATTATTTTGTAGGCCTTTTGGCCACGTACGATTATGAAATTTTAATAAAAAAATAATTTTAATATCATTATGAATGGTGTTAATGTGATGAATGGACAACTGAACAATAGTATTTAGATATTATCACAACCTGTTAGTGTAATGTACACATCCAACAAACGCCCTAAAATTAGTGATGTCTCTGATATCTACCTTTGGCATTGTAGGTTAGGTCATGTTAACAAGAACAAAATAAACAGATTGATACAAGAGGGAATCCTCAGAGTCAGTGATTGTGAATCACTCCCAACCTGTGAGTCTTGTGTTCTTGAAAAAATGATCAAATCATCTTTTATTGAAAAAGATGAGTGAGCTAGTGAAGTTCTAAGTCGATATATACTAATATATGTGGATCTATGAATACTAGTATCAAAGTGGATATTATTATTTTATTATATTTACAGATGACCTATCGAGGTATGAGCACGTCTACTTAATGACACATAGTCAGAATCATTTGAAATATTCAAATAATTCTGTAATGAAGTAGAGAAATAAACTGGAAAGAGTATTAAAATTTTTCGGTCTGATCGAGGAGGAGAATACCTCTCTAGTGAGTTTCTGACATAGAAAAGAATAGGATTCTCTCACAATGGACCACTTCTGGAACACCACAGCATAATGGTGTATCGAAAAGGAAGAATCGAATCCTGTTAGATATGGTTCCGTCCATGATGGGCTTTGCAAGTCTGTCGAATTTTTTTGGAGATACGCACTCGAGTCGGCTTGTTATATTTTAAATAAATTTTAAGTAAGTTTGTAAATAAAATATCATATGAGATATGGATAGGGAGTAAGCTAGCACTCTCTCACCTGAGGTTTGGAGATGTCCGGCTTATGTCAAATGATTGAAAACTGACAAGCTTGGACCTAGGTCTGACAAATATCTATTTATAGGGTACCCAAAAAAGATCAAGAGATATTACTTCTATCTTGCTGACGAACAGAAGGTGTTCGTCAGTAATAGGGCTTTCCTTGGTGAAGGAACTAATACCTCAAAGATTGAACTTGATGAAGTTCGATCGGTAGAAGAACCAACACAATCTAATAAACCCATAGAGTCGACTTGATTAGATCAAATCTGAAACCTATTGTAGAAACATATTTAAGGAGATCCGGTAGAGTACCGCATCAACCGAATAGATACTATGATTTCTTAGTCCGAGATGGGGATCCAGTTGAACTCGATGAGAATAATGAGGATCCGATTACCTATATGGATGTGATGCAGAGGTCTGACTTTGATAAGTGGCTGGAAGTCATGAAATCTGAAATGAAGTCCATGAAAATCAATACTATATGGATATTGGTTGACCCACCTGAAGGGATAAAATTCATAGAGTGTAAGTAGATCTTCAAAAAGAAAAGAGACGTAGACGGGAAGGTGGAGACCTATAAAGTCCGTCTGGTTGCTAAGGGTTACCGTCAGCATTATGGTATTGACTATGACGAGATATTTTCTCCTGTGGCAATGCTCAAGTCTATTCGGATTATGCTTACGATAGCAGCATATCTAGACTATGAAATCTGACAAATGGATGCGAAAACATCTTCCTAAATGGAGAGCTAGAAGAAGAGGTGTATATCAATCTGAAGATTTCATATCCACAGATGAGTCTAAGGTGTGCAAGCTTCAAAGATTCATCTATGGACTTAAGCAGGCATCTCGAAGTTGGAACATGTATTTTGATAAAGTGATCAGAATGTATGGCTTCATTAAGAATGGAGAGGAACCTTCATATACAAATGGGTTAATAACTCTGTGGTAGTATTTCTTATTTTGTATGTCAATGTCATTCTCTTAATCGGAAATGACATCCCTGCATTACAGGGAATAAAAGTTTGGTTGTCATCACAGTTTTCATGAAAGACTTGGGAGAAGTATCTTCATCCTTGGGATGAAGATCTATAGAGATAGATCTAAAAGGTTGCTTGGATTATCTCAGTCGATGTACATTGATAATGTGCTAAAAAGTTCAGCATGGAGAATTTCAAGAAAGGCTATCTTTCGATAGGCCAAAAAAATTTCTCTCGAAGAGTGATTGTCTGACATGTATGCGATCGAATGTGGCGTACTCATTAGAGTAGTGAGCAGATACCAGTCCGATCCAGATGAGAATCACTGGAAGGTCGTAAAAACATCCTTAAGTATTTGAGAAATACTAAGGATCAGTGGCATATCTATGGAGAACTAACCTAAAATTTATGGAGTTTACAAACTCCAATTTTCAGTCGGATTATGATGACAGTAAAAGCATATCGGGATATATTTATACCCTAAACAGTGGAGCAATCTGCTGAAAAGTTTCAAGCACACACTGTAGCCGACTCTACTTGTAAGACAGAATATATCACGGCATCTGATGCTGCGAAGGAAGCTATATGACTAAAAAGTTTATCAATGAGCTCGAAGTGGCACCCTCCTTTGATGGCCCTGTCTTGTTGTACTACGACAGTACTGGTGCCATTGCTCAAGCGAAGGAACCGAAGTCACATCAGTGGATCAAGCACATTTTACGCCGCTACCACCTAGTTGAGGGATCGTGGATCAAGGTGACGTCGAGCTTCAGAAGATCGATGGCAAGGAGAATCTGACCGACCCATTTACTAAAGCCTTGACGTCAAGGAGTTCGAAGACTACAAATTAAAGATGGGTATACGATACTGCACCGATTGACTTTAGTCCAAGTGAGAGTTGTTGAAAATTGTATCCCAAAGCCAATCGTCAGCCTGTTGATGGTTGTGCTTATCATTATAATTGTATATGAATTATTGAATTAATAAATATTATTTAATTTTTCATCACCGTGTACATCTCATTTTGAACTCCTTTTATGTGATGAAGTCCTTAAGACTATTTGATTCGATATAGAAAGATATATTGTTTAGTTCTTAAATGAGTTCATGACCAAATGATATGCTATTACTAGGACGATAGACATATCAAGTATAGGTCATTGTGTGCCATATAGATTGTTTGTCCTCTTAACCAAGGAGCGTGGAGACGCTGGTATGGCATGTAGCTGAAATATAGGAGTATATTTCACTGAACATGATCAATTTCAGAGCACTCTGTTGTCAAGAATCACTCCAAAAGGATATAGGTATAAGTGTCCCTCCGACTTGAGATCACCACGGTGACTTGCAAGCAACTCACTATGCTTTGGTGCCGGACTACCTGAATTTCTAATTTAGCGATGAAAGATTTTTGGGCATAGTCAAGTACTTGTGAAGTTAGTGTGTGAGTCAAGATGGAATTAACCCCTCCGAATAAGTAGAGTTAATGTATCAGTGTGTTTCAATTCAGTAAAATCTTGATCGGAATAATCCATGTGATGGATTTTAAAAATTGAAATATAATGTGGATGACCATATCAGGATTGGCAGTTAAACCCTAGATCATTTGAGCATTTGGATTAAAGGGATGAATTATATGGTAACTATATTCAAATAGGATCTTGAGTGTTGCTTAGTATACTTTCGGCCTATCCGGACATCGAGTACCATTACTAGATGGTTACTCCGATTGGTACAGGAATCAGTTTCTTTACTATTGCTTAGGTTCAAACCTATGGGGTCATACACATTAGAAGTTCCTCTTCGATTACTTGGCTAATGAAGAGTCCCAGTCAATGAGACTCTGGTGAAGTCTCACCTGATGGGGACTCTGCTGAAGAGTCCCACTGGACGGAGACTCCCACTGGACGGAGACTCTAGACAAAATCTCACTAGACTTGGATTCTATCATTAATGGAGAATTAATTAGTGATTAGATTACTAATTAGCTTAATTTGATTGAGCATTAAAGTCTGGATCAAGTCTGATTGAATTTGATTCAATCAGGTCAAGTCTGATTAGGTTATGAGATGACCTAATCGGTAAGGAAGAAATGATCCTGATTTGATCGGATCTATGGCTCAATTAATTTATTTATTTGATCAAATTTAATTGATTTATAAGAGCCTAATTAGATTAGTTTATCATATTTTATTTGGATCTAATTGGATTGGATTTAAAAGAAATTCAATTGGTTGAACCCTAGAGTCCCAAATGAGTAGGACTCTATCCCTTGCGCCACCTAAATTATCTCATGCCTTTTCTCACTGTACAAAATCAATTTGTATATGAGAAAATTAGAAAATAATCTTTCTTTTGTCTTCTATTAAGGATAGAAATTGGTTGGTTTTGATTTGAATTCAAATTAGTTTGAATTTCAACTTAAAACCTTATCCATATCCTTCCACATATTGGCTGATTTTGAAGGGATCTATTGTGTACAAGAAAAAGAGGTCTTCCTAACTAATTTTTGTATTCAATTTTTTTTGGTAAGTCCCTCTTTAAGTTAGATAATGATAAGAAAAATTTAGAATCAAATTAAAATTCAAAAGAGTTTGAATTGCAACAAAATCTAGCCCTTATCCTGTTTTATCTGGTTTGTGCGACAACCATAAAAAGGCCACAATTTTATGTGCCAAAAGAAAGAGATCTTCACCATGAGATATCAGAGAGAAAGAGGGTCAAACATACTTCTTTAGAATGTGAGGATTGGGTGGGTTTTCTTCCTCCTTGGCGTGAACAAAAGAGGAGACCGTTCTCTCTTGGGTGAGAGATCTAGAACTATTCTAGATTTTTTATTGAGGAAAAAACCAAAGAGAAGAGAGTCTTTATCTAAATTTTCTCCACCATCAGCATCCTTCTCTGATCCATCTTTGACATCAAAAAGATTCAAGATGATCGAAAAAAGAGATTAAGTCAGATCTATCATCAGAAGCTGACTGCATGAGCTAGCACTCCCATGGAGAGCTGATCGGTCCGAGGGACTTTGTGTGGATCATCCATAGAGGTCGGATGCTTGTGTGGCTACTCAACATCAGTGAGAGCTTCATACCATGCTTACCAGCAGTGGAGATCATCAACCCACAAAAAAGTGATGAGTTCTGAACTCCACCGACATAATCTAAGGGTTAGATCAAATTCAAGACATCGATGTGATCAATACAGTTTTCTATTTTATTTTAGATTTTATATATAAATTTTTTATGTCATAGATTCTTAATGGTAGTTTAGATCTGATTTAAGGTATGTTTAGAAGATTAAAATATTTAATCTTTTATTATTCTGCTGTAAAATTTTAAAAATATATACTTTGAATCTATAAAACCCGTCTAGTTGCCAAGGATTATCGTCAACATTATGGTATTGACTATAACGAGATATTTTCTCCTATGATAATACTCAAGTGTATTCGGATAATGCTTGCGATAGCAGTAAATCTAAACTATAAAATCTAGCAAATGGATGTGAAAACAGTCTTCCTAAATGGAGAGCTAGAAGAAGAGGTGTATATGATACAACCTGAAAGTTTTATATCCACAGATGAGTCTAAGGTGTGCAAGCTTCAAAGGTTCATCTATGGACTTAAGCAGGCATCTCAGAGTTGAAACATGCATTTTAATAAAGTGATCAGAACGTATGACTTCATTAAGAATGGAGAGAAACCCTGCATATACAAATGGGTCAATAACTTTATAGAGTATTTCTTATTTTGTATGTCGATGACATTCTCTTAATCGAGAATGACATCCTGCATTACAGAGAATAAAAATTTGGTTATCATCATAGTTCTCCATGAAAGATTTGGGAGAAGTATCCTTCATCATTGGGATGAAATTTATAAAGATAGATCTAAAAGGTTGCTTGAATTATCCCAGTCAACGTACATTGATACTATGCTGAAAGGGTTCAGCATGGAGAATTCCAAAAAAACTATCTTCAGATAGGTCAAGAAATTTCTTTCTCGAAAAGTGATTGTCTGACAACTCTTCAAGAGAAAAAGCATATGAGTAGAATTTCATATGCTTCGACAGTGGGATCTATTATGTACGCTATGACATGTACGTAATTAGATGTAGTATACTTATTAGGAGTAGTGAGCAGATATCAGTTCGATCCAGATAAGAATCACTGGAAGGTCGTAAAGACCATTCTTAAGTATTTGAGAAATACTAAGGATTAGTGGCTTATCTATGGAGAATCTGACCTAAAATTTATGGGGTTTATAGACTTCAATTTTCAATCAGATCATGATGACAGTAAAAGTGTGTCGGGATATATTTATACCCTGAACGATAAAGCAATCTACTGAAAAAATTTCAAGCAGCACACCGTGGCCGACTCTACTTGTGAGGCAAAATATATCGCGGCATCCGATGCTGTGAAAGAAGCTGTGTGGCAATGAAAGTTCATCAACGAGCTCAGAGTGGCACCCTCCTTTGATGGCCCTATCTTGTTGTACTGCGATTGTATTGGTGCCATTGCTCAAGCGAAGGAACCGAAGTCACATCAGCGGATCAAGCACATTTTGCATCGCTACCATCTGATCCGAAAAATTATGGATCAAGGTAACATTGAGCTTTAGAAGATCGATGGAAAGAAGAATCTGGCTGACCCATTTACTAAAACCCTCGGTGTCAAGGAGTTCAAAGACTACAAATCAAAGATGGGTATACGATACTACACCGATTGACTTTAGTCCAAGTGGGAGTTATTGAAAATTATGTCCCAAAGTCAATCATCAACCTGTTGACGGTTGTGCTTGTCATTATAATTGTATATAAATTATTAATTAATAAATATTATTTAATTTTTTATCACTGTGTACATCTCATTTTGAACTCCTGTTATGTAATGAAGTCCTTGGACTATTTGATTCGATATAGGAGGATATATCGTTTAGTCCTTAAATGAGTTCACGATCAAATAATATGCTATTACTAGGATGATAGACATATTAAGTGTAGATCGTTGTGTGCATATAGGTTGTTTGTCCTCTTAATCAAGGAGCATGGAGACCCTGCTATGGCATGCAGGTAAAATATAGGAGTACATTTCACTGAACATGTCCAACTCTAGAGCACTCTGCCATCAAGAGTCACTCCGAAGGGATATAGGTATAAGTGTCCCTCCGACCTGAGATCACACGATGACTTGCAAGCAACTCACTATGCTTTGGTGCGGACTACCTGAATTTTTAATTTAGCGATGAAAGATTTTTGGCATAATCAAGTACTTCTGAAGTTGGTGTGTGAGTCAAGATGGAATTAACCCGTCCAAATAAGTAGGAGTTAATGTATCAGTGTATTTCAATTCAGTAATCGAATACCATTGCTAGATGATTACTCTGATTGGTACAGGAATCAGTTTCTTGCTACCGGTTTAGGTTCGAATCAATGGGGTCACACATATTAGAAGTTTCTCTCCGATCACTTAACTAATCTAAAGAGTCTCAGTCAACGGAGACTCTGGTGAAGAGTCTCACTTAACAGAACTCTGCTGAAGAGTCCCACTGGATGGGAACTCTAGAGAAGAGTCCCACTGGACGGGGCTCTAGAGTATTAAAATTTGGATCAAGTCTGATTGAGTTTGTTGAAAAATATGTCCTAAAACTAATAATCTAGGTTGTAGATGATTGTATTCCATGCAAGTATATGAATTATAAAATGATAAATATTATCTGACAGATTTATTATAAGGAATACATCTTCTAAAATAGAACTCATATGTTATGATGAAGTCCTTAGAACTACTTTCAAAATGATAAAGGAAGATTTATCATGTGTTCTTAAATCCTGCTCGCGTCAAATGATACAATTATCACAAAGATGATAATTGTATCGAGTATAGGTCATTGTATGCCATATTAGTTGGTTATCCTCTTAACCAAGACCTGTGGTGACACGGGTATAGTATATGGGTAATATGTAGGAGTACATTTCACTGAGCATGACCACCTTCAGAGTACTCTGCTGTCAAGGGTTGCTCTGATGGGATATGGGTATATGTGTCCTTCGGACCTGAGGCTGTCTCGGTGACTTGCAAGCAACTCACTGTGCTTTGGTCTCGGACTATCCAAATTTTTAATTCGATGACGGAATATTTTTGGGTACAGTCAAGTACTTGTAAAGTCTGAGTGCGAGTCAAGATGGGATTGATCGCTCCAAGTAAAATTGAAGATGATGCATCATTATATTTCAATTCAGTAAGATTTTGGCCAACGTAGTCCTAGTAAAAGTCACAGAATTTTTAAAGTTGAGACATAATATGGATCATTTTTTTTGGATTGGCAATTTAATCCAAAGTCGTCTTTGAGTATCGAGTGTCAAAGAGATGAATTATACGGTAACTATATCCACATGGGTTCTAGAGTGTTGCTAGGCATATATTCGGTCTATCCGAATGTCGGATCTCATTGCTAGATGGTTACATCGATTAGTACAAAAATTGTTCTTGTGCTACCGACTTAAGTTTGAATCTATGAGGTCACACACATAGAAGTACCTATCTGATCAAATGGCTAATCGATGATTATGAATCGTTGAAGGGTTTAATTATCAATTTGATTGATGATTAATCCTATGCAAAGGTTATAATAAATATTTACTAATGATTAGTAAATTAGAAGAATAAGTAATTAACAATATGATTGTTAATTGACTCAATTTGATTGAGCAATGGAGATTGGATTAGATCTAATTGAATTAGATTCAATTAGATTGGATTTGGTTTAATTGGATGCAGCCCTATTGAATAACAAGACTTATTCCAATTGATCTTAGAGATGCATAAATATGAAATAATTTTATATAAACTTAGATTGAATCTAACCCTATTGGATAATAGGCTTTGATTTGATCAAATATCATTGAAAATAGGCTTGATTAGATCAAGCCCTATTATTAAAAAAACTTCTCTGATATCCATTAAAAATTAATTTCTGAATTAATGAGATTTTAATCTAACTAATTTTTAATTGGATTGGGGCCTAATTGAGTTAGGATCTAATTAGTTAGTTTGTTATACCTAATTCTTAAATTGGTTAGGATTGAGTCCAAAAATTAGTTAGAAGTTGAAAAAGATCTTGAGTCCTATTTAGAATAGGACTTAACCAACTTGACAACCCATGTGATATAAAATCCTCCACGCCTCCACACCTCTCTTCATGTGGAAAATCTCTCACACCCTTTTTGTGCACCTTCTCCTCTCTTTCATGAAGAACAAGGTACGTCCCTCCCTCTTTCTTGTCATCCAAAAGGAAAAGAAAAGAGAAGGGGGCGTCCAAGAGTTGGATGCCCCATATCTCAATCATCTGGTCTCTCCTCTTCTCCTTCCTTCTTGAAAGGTTTTTAAAATCTTTTCTTTTTGATTTTTGGGCATCAAAAAGAGGCTTCTCTTCTAGTTATACTACAGAAAATTAGAGAAAAAAAGTTCTTTTCAAAGAGAGAAAGATCAAGAAAGAAGGTGGATCTTCTTTCTTATGCGCAGCCTTGAAGAAGAAAGAGTTCTTCTTCCAAATTTTTATTTTATTTTTTTTTAAATAAAAATCAGATTAGATCTGATTTTTAATATAAAAATTTAGAGAAGAAATACTAAAAACATTTACTTGGACGTTTGAGGCTTCTTGAAGTTCTAAATTAAGGAAGAAGATGGATCTTCTTTCTTATGCGCAGCCTTGAAGAAGAAAGAGTTTTTCTTCTAATTTTTTTTTTAAATAAAAATTAAATTAGATATAATTTTTAATATAAAAATTTAGAGAAGAAATATCAAAAAAAATTGATTGGGCGTTTGAGGATCTTTAGAGTTTTAGATCAAGAAGAAAAAGGAAGAAGAAGAGAGAAGAACGGTTCTTTTCTTGAATCTCTCTTTTGAATTTTTTTAGATCTCAAGATTTCATATGATTTCTAACATAAAAAATCAGATTGATCTAATTTTCATCATAAAAAATTAGAGAAAAAAAATTTTTCTCAAAGGCGTGAAAGAAAGAGAAAAAGATTCTCTCTTATACGTAAAAAATTGAGAACAAATGGTTCTTCTCTTGATCTCTATTGTAGAGATTAAATACATGAATCTAAGAAGAAAAGGAGAGGATCTCCTTATTCTTCATCTTTATTACATTCCTTTTAGATCAGCCAAAAGATGATGTCTTCACGAGCTAGCACTCTCGAGGAGATCGATCAGTACAAAGGCTTCGTGTGGATACCTGTAGAGGTCGGACATGTGTGCGGCTGTCAAGCATCATCATGAACCATCTATCATGAATTTTGGATGAGGTGATCTACTACCCATGCTCAGATATGAGATTTTGATCTCAATTAATTTTTAGATATAATTTAGATATGAATTAGATATGATCTAATTACACTTAGATATGTTCTGTACTGGCTGAATTTTAGATTTCAGATGTGCATACATACATATTAGTTTATGTCATAGATCTTATATGGTGACTTAGATTTGATCTATGCATTCATTATAGATTAAATTATTTAATCTATATATATTCCACCATAATTTTTTTTGAAAATGAATGCATATCACCCACCACGCTTCCCTTCAAGTGGTATCAAAGCCAGGTTCATTATGATATGAACATATGTGCATGTAGAATTAAAATCTAAATTTAACAATGCATGAGATGTGTTATGATCTGATTTTAGATATGATCTAATATAAAATCAGATCTAATATAATTTAGATTTGATCTAAATTTTTGCATATATGATATAAGAATAAGATTAGATGTTCTGACTAGCAAAGTACTCGGATTGGATAATCACTAGGCCGTTCAGTCATAGAAGCAAGTAGAGTTACATGACCCTCTCTTTCTATTCAATGGGTGTTCTTCATGGCATGTAGGGGTACCACTGTGAGGTCCCATGAAGAAGAAAGTGAAAAGAGAAAATTTACTTTCTTGCAAAATCCTAGATCTTGAAATCCTAGATGTTGTTGTATATGATACAAGTTGTGAAGAAACTAGTTATATCTAATCTTGATTCATCAAAATTATTTTGATTGAAAATCATGAAAATTTAGATTTGATATAAAAGATTTTATGATTTAATGTAAAAGATTTACATAAGAAATTATTTCATAACCTTAACCCATGTTGATACTATACTTAATTAAGAATTAAAAAATATATTTTAGATCTAGAATTATGATTAAAGATCTAATGACATTGTATAAAATATGAGATTTGGGATAACTCAAATCAGGTCCTTTTAATTGGTTTAGACCTAAGGTTAGAATCAACGACTTAATGGATTGAAAAGAGTAGTTGATCCAATCTAACCAATAATTGATTTAGATTAGATCAATGGTACTCTAGATCTAAAACAATAGTTATAGTTGATCGAGTTCATATCTTTGATCCAACCAAATGAATCTTGATTCAGGCTCAAAGGTTGAGCCCGAGTCATTAGACTGATTAGATCGTTAGGTGACTCGAGTTGACCCATGTTGTTAAAGTTAATCAGTATGACTGATTTAGGTACCCTGGATCGACTTGTCTCTAATCCTTCTCATGACTTGGTAAAGTCAATGGGAGGATTTACGACATGCCGGTTAGACCCACTAGTCACTAA
Source organism: Elaeis guineensis (assembly GCF_000442705.2). Lineage (NCBI taxonomy): Eukaryota > Viridiplantae > Streptophyta > Magnoliopsida > Arecales > Arecaceae > Elaeis > Elaeis guineensis. Next base: position 92,627,113 of record NC_026003.2, on the reverse strand, counting down.
TCTTTCTCATGACTTGGTGAAGTCAGTAAGAGGATTATGACTTGTAAGTCAACTGATGTCCTCTAAGATATATTAACCAAATTTTTTAAATTATTAGATCCATAAAATGAGCTAGTTATGGGGATAACTAGATCATAGCCTTCCATTAAGCTGCGTGATAATGAGTCCAATATCTCAAATAGGTATTGGAGGCACCACACGCCTGGTGTCTATTACGTATTGAAATTATTATTCATTATATGACCATCTTGTTATACCTTCAGACCAATGCTCAGGTTGGCCGAGCTACACTCGAACTTGGATATCTATTTTATTGGATGCACTTGATGTTGTCATGTTAATGGTTGGATCTAATCATGATTTTCAGTGGAGGCACCACACGCCTGCTGAAGGAATGCCTGGGGTAAAATCTGATTGCAAGAAATTATTTGAAAAAATAATTGATTGTGAACCTACCCATGGATGCACTAGGATTGGTCGAGCCACACTCGAGTGTGAATGCAGTCTATGTGGATGCTAGCACCCGCTAAGGAATTAAAGTAATTCCTCGGATTGGAGGTAGAGGCTACCAATTCGTATAAAATAGTGAGAGAACTTTTAGACTAAAATCCAAGTCCTTAGGCTTAAAATAATTTATATACTAATAGGTCAATTGTTCTCTTTTTAAAAATGACTAAAAAATAATCACTCTCTTCACTGCCAGACAGTGAAAATATTATCAGACCTAACTTCAATAGCCAGTATCAGAAGTTGAATATAGTTTTTGAGCAAATTAATCAAGAAATCTCAGGCTAACCCAAATAGACTTAAAAGAAAAATCACAAATAGTTGCTGGTCAGGATAGTTATATGATAATTCTTTGAAGTTTCTTTATTGATAATCCTACTATCGGGGTATAGGATACCACAGTATAAGTCATGTTTGCAAATAGTTGCAAAAGACTTCAGGATAGTAGAAGGTTTGAAAATGATAAAAGACTCCTGAATGCAAGATATGAAAGTCTGTTCCAGTCTTAACATTAAGAATCATCGAACTTGTTTTCAACCTTAAATATATCATTTTTAAGTGATTGTCACTTTTGTCTAATCTTATTAATAGTGTCAATAAGTATGATTATTGTAATATCATTGTGAATGATACTACAATAATGAGTAGACAATTAAAAATGACATAAACTTAGTACCATAGTCTGTTAGTGTAGTGTACACATCTGACTAGCACCCTAGATTAGATAATGTCACTAAAGCCTGCTTTTGTCATAGTTGACTTGGTCACCTTTTATTGGAAAGGATGAACGAGCCAGCAATATTCTAAGTTTAGTATATATTGATGCATTTACACTCATAAATATAGTGCCAAAAGAGGACTTTACTACATTAAATCTTTGACGACCTATCTTAGTATAGGTGTGTCTTGCTTATGAAGCATAAATTTGAATCAATTGAAATGTTCAAATGATTCTGTAATGAAGAGGAAAATGAACTGCAAAGAGTATTAGAATTCATCGATTTGACAGATGAAGTGAATACCTTTACAATAAGTTTTGACATGTCTTAAAAAAAATTAGATTCTCTCTTAATGGACCTTCCCTGAGACATCACTATTTAAAAGATATCTGAAAAGAAGATTGAATCTTGTTAGATATGGTTCGATCCATTATGGGATTTGCTGGTCTGTCTGAGGTTATGTTTAGAGACTACTTGACATGTGCTCAAAAATATTCTGAGCAAATCTGTTACCAGATCTCCATATGAGATATGGACTTGATTAATTTGATGCTCTCCTATCTTAGAGTTTGGAGTGTCGAATTTATGTGAAATATTCACAAACTGACTAGCTTGGATCTTAGTCTAATAAATATTATTTTAAAGATATTTTTTCTACCTTTTGGATGGACATGAGATGTTCATGAATCTTAAGGTATTCTTTTTTGAAAAAAAATTTCTTGGTGAAGAAACTGATGCCGTTAAGAGCAAGCTTGGTGAAGCTTGATAGGTAAAAGAACCACCAACAGAATCGGAGTTGATTAGATCAAATCCGAAATCCGATATAAAGGCATCCTTGAATAGATATAGTAGAGTACCGTATCAGCCGAACAGATACTTTGATTTCTAGATTTGAGATAAAGATTTGATCTCCCATATGGATGCAATACAGGGATCTAACATTGAAAAGTGGTTTGGAGCCATTAAATCTGAAATGAAGTCCATAAAGATCAATGATGCATGGACATTCGTTGGTTCACCTGAAGGGATAACATTCATAAGGTGTGAGTGAATTTTAGATGGATAAGAGGCACAGATGGAAAGATGGAGACCTATTAATTATGTCTGATTGTCAAAGAATTTCATCAAATTTATAGTGTTGACTATGACGAGATGGTTTTCTTATAGCAATCCTTAAGTCCATTCAGATTGAATCAAGCTTCTCAGAGTTAGAATATATATATTTTGAATATATGGCTTCATTAAGAATGAAGCCGAATCCTATATGTACAAATAGGCTAATAGTTCTGTAAAACCATTCTTTGTGCTGTTTGGATGAAATTCTCTTAATGGAAAATGACATCCCTACATTATAGAGTATAAAAATTTGGTTGTTATCTCTGTTCTCCATAAAGATTTAGAAGGTTATGAGAACCATCCTTAAATATTTATGAAAAACTAAGAACCAATGACTCGTTTATGGAGAGTCTGACTTAAAATCTATGGAATATTGATTCCAAATTTTAGTCAGATCGAAATGATAAAGTTGTGTCAGATTATATTTTTATCTTAAAAGGAGAGCGACATGCTGGAAAGATTTTATACAATAGTCAGTAGTAAATTTTATTTGTGATACGGAGTTCTTTGTGGCATTTGATGCTGGTAAAGAAATTATTTGGTTATGAAAGTTCATTAGCGAGTTTGGAGAGGCACCCTCCATTGATGGTCCAATTTTGCTGTATTGACAGCAGTACTGGAGCCATAGCTCAAACTGAAGAATTGATGCTCTATCTCTGAACCAAACACTTTCTGTATTGCAATTAACTTTTTTAATAAGATCGAAATAAAGTTGACCTTAGGAAGATCGATCGAAAGGAGAACTTGACCGATCCATTGACTAGAGCAATCGGATCTAAAGAGTTCAATGATTTAAAATGGAAGATGGGTATTTAATATCGATCTGATTGACTTTAGTCCAGGTGAGAGTTGCTGAAAAATGTATCCTAAAGCCAATCATCTTGGTTGTAGATGATTGTGTTCCACACAAGTATACGAATTATAAAATGATAAATGTTATCTAGCAGATTCATCATAAGGAATACATCTTCTAAAATAAAACTCATATGTTATGATGAAGTCCTTAAAATTACTTTCAAAATGATAAAGGAGGATTTATCATGTGGTTCTTAAATCCTGCATGCGATCAAATGATATAATTATCATAAAGACGATAATTATATCGAGTATAAGTGTTGTATACCATATTAGTTGGTGGTCTTCTTAACCAAGACGTGTGATGACACGGGTATGGCATATGAGTGATATGTAGGAGTACATTTCGCTGAGCGTGACCACCTCCGAAGCACTCCGCTGTCAAGGATTGCTCTGATAGGATATGGGTATATGTGTCCCTCGGACCTAAGACTGTCTTGGTGACTTGCAAGCAACTCACCGTGCTTTGGTGCCGGCTATCCAAATTTTTAATTCAGTGACGAAAGGTTTTAGGTACAGTCAAGTACTTATGAAGTCTGAGTGTGAGTCAAGATGGGATTAACTGCTCTAAATAAAATTGAAGATGATGTATCATTGTGTTTCAATTTAGTAAAATTTTGACCAAAGTAGTTCTAATGAGGAGTCACAGGACTTTTGAGGTTGAGACACAATGTGGATCACTTTTTTTGGATTGACAGTTTAATCCAAAGTCGTCTTTGAGCATCGAGTGTCAAAGAGATGAATTATATGGTAACTATATCCACATGAGTTCTAGAGTATTGCTAGACATACATTCGGCCTATCCGGATTCGGATCCCATTGCTAGATAGTTACATCGATTAGTACAAAAATTATTCTTGTGCTATCGGTTTAGGTTCGAACTTATGGGATCACAACATAGAAGTACCTGTCTAATCAAATGACTGATCGACGATTATGAATCATTGAAGGTTTAAGTATCAATTTGATTGATGATTAATCCTATGCAAAGATTGTAATAAATATTTACTAATGGTTAGTAAATTAGAAGAATAATTAATTAATAATATGATTGTTAATTGGCTCAATTTGATTGAGCAATGGAGATTGAATTAGATCTAATTGAATTGGATTCAATTAGATTGGATTTGGATTAATTGGATGCAGTCCTATTGAATAACAGAGCTTATTTCAATTGATCTTAGGGATGCATGAATATGAAATTATTTTATATAGGCTTAGATTGGATCTAACCTTATTGGATAAAAGATTTTGATTTGATCAAATGTCATTTGAAAATAGGCTTGATTGGATCAAGCCCTATTATTAAAATTTTTTCTGATATCCATTAAAAATTAATTTCTGAATTAATGAGATTTTAATCTAACTAATTTTTAATTGGATTGGGGCCTAATTGAGTTAGGATCTAATTAGTTAGTTTGTTATACCTAATTCTTAAATTGGTTAGGATTGAGTCCAAGAATTAGTTAGAAGTTGAAAAAGATCTTGAGTCCTATTTAGAATAGACTTAACCAACTTGACAACCCATATGATATAAAATCCTCCATGCCTCCACACCTCTCTTCATGTGGAAAATCTCTCACGCCCTTTTTGTGCACCTTCTCTCTCTTTCATGAAAAACAAGGTACATCCCTCCCTCTTTCTTGTCGTCCAAAAGGAAAAGAAAAGAGAAGGGGGCGTCCAAGAGTTAAATGCCCCATATCTCAATCATCTGGTCTCTCCTCTTCTCCTTCCTTCTTGAAAGGTTTTTAAAATCTTTTCTTTCTGATTTTGGGCATCAAAAAGAGGATTCTCTGCTGGTTATACTGCAGAAAATTGGAGAAAAAAAGTTCTTTCCAAAGAGAGAAAGATCAAGAAAGAAGGTGGATCTTCTTTCTTATGTGCAGCCTTGAAGAAGAAAGAGTTCTTCTTCCATATTTTTTTTTATTTTTTTTAAAATAAAAATCAGATTAGATCTGATTTTTAACATGAGAATTGGGAGAAGAAATATCAAAAAAATCTGATTGGGTGTTTGGGGCTTTTTGAAGTTCTGGGTTAAGGAAGAAGATGGATCTTCTTTCTTGTGCGTAGCCTTGAAGAAGAAGGAGTTCTTCTTCTAGATTTTTTTAATTTTTTTTAAATAAAAATTAGATTAGATCTGATTTTTAATATAAAAATTTAGAGAAAAAATATCAAAAAAATTTGATTGGACGTTTGGGGATCTTTAGAGTTCTAGATCAAGAAGAAAAAGGGAGAAGAAGAGAGAAGAATGGTTCTTTTCTTGGATCCATCTTTTGGATTTTTTTAGATCTCAAGATTTCACATGATTTCAACATAAGAAATCAGATTAGATCTGATTTTCATCATGAAAAATCAGAGAAGAAAAGTTCTTCTCAAAGGTGTGAAAGGAAGAAAGAAAGATTCTCTCTTATGCGTGAAAAATTGAGAAGAAATGGTTTTTCTCTTGATCTCTATTGTAGAAATTAAATACATGAATCTAGAAAGAAAAAGAGAGGGTTTCCTTATTCTTCATCTTCATTACGTTTCTTTTAGATCAGCCAAAAGATGATGTCTTCGCGAGCTAGCACTCTCGAGGAGATCGATCAGTACAAAGGCTTCGTGTGGATACCTATAGAGGCCGGACTCGTGTGCGGCTGTCAAGCATCATCAAGAACCATCTATCATAGATTCGGATGAGGTGATCTACTACCCACGCTTAGGTATGAGATTTTGATCTCAATTAATTTTTAGATGTAATTTAGATATGATATGATCTAATTACCCTTAGATTGTTCTGTACTTGCTAAATTTATATTTCAGATGTGCATACATGCATATTAGTTTATATCATAGATCCTGTATGGTGACTTAGATTTAATCTATGCATGCATTATAAATTAAATTATTTAATCTATGTATATTCTATTATAATTTTTTTTGAAAATGCATGCATATCACCCACCACGCTTTTCTTTAACCTTACGGAAGATCACTTGAATTTTTAATCAATCGTCAGTGATTATCTCGATGCTGTAGTTGTGTGAATGATCTTTTAATCTGCGATGGTACGATTGTTCATTTTGAGGCTGCTGGAGTTTAACTGACACATAAATACGGTCTCAATGAGTCCTTATAGTGGATGTTGGCGATAGTTGATCTTCTGTAGGAGTAGGGTACGCATCTAGATGGAATCTGTCGATCTTGATAGAGATGAGTAGTCCTATGAGATTTGAGAGGTTAAGTCCGAGAGTCTGTGGCCACGACAGTGTGATGGATGGAAAAGAATTTTTATGATGATCATAATTGGATTTGAGCTAATCGAATCTATCATATGACTGATGATGAGGTTTGACGATTTATCCATGACCTGTCATCTAGTCAAAATTCACGATAGAGGGACTGAATCACATATTAACTATACCTTGAGGTTCTTTTTCGGTTCTACTGGGTTGCCACTATATACTGCTAGGTATCACTGATGGATTGTGAGAGCTCACTAAGGTTGTTCGGGATCGACAATCCTTGATGAGTTAGAGTGAAATTATTCTGACCTATTGAAAAAGTTTCAATGATACTATGATAGAGATCATGATATATCTCACTACTAGATAGAATTAAACCTATGGGATCACACAACAAAGGGATTAGATCTGGAATAAGTCATTGGGCTTATGAAGTCTTAATTGGGTTTAAAGAAATCTTATTGGATTTAAGGTAACCTTGCTAGCATATGGTTGGACCGAATTTTTTTTTTGTGTTTGATTACTTATTTGATAAGATTAATTCAAGTTAATTATCTGCTAATAACCTTAATGAATTAGGTTCATTGGGTTCCAATTGTTGGATGTTTAAGGTTTTGGATCATATGTATTAAAGGTTCAAACCCTTAAACATTATCTTGATTGTTTGCATTGGGGCGCCACTTGATTTGATCAAGTTGGACGTGCCCACTTAAAAGAGGACGTGTGGGACTAACTTGGGGCATCCCCTAAGCTCCGTATGGCGTGTGTAAAAGTAGGTGCAAAGGCTCCAATATTTGACGTCTAATAGATCTTCTAAAGGGGATCAAATATCTAAGGCTACAAGGATTCATAATCCAAGTAAGACTTGTATTAAGGGGCTATTTGATTTTGAAATGATTCAAACCTTTTGCCTATTTAAAGGGGCCTTCTTTAAGGCTCTTAAAATAAGAATTCTAGCAGCCCCCATGCCTCTCCCTCTCTTCTCCCTTTGGATCCAGCATCCAAAGGAGTTGGGAGTCGTTCATCTTCACGCCCAAGAGGAGCTTGGGCGTCCCCTCTTCCTTGCTGGTTTTCAGACCTTGATTGCTTCATAATCAAGAAAAAAAGTGCAAGAGAAGAAGAGAAGAAAAAGATCAAAAAAGGATCAAAGAGTTGATCGTGATCTAAGCTTCGTTCAGATTTGTAAGGTAATCGTTTTTAGGGAAGAAAGATCAAAGAGGACTGTTCCAGGCTGATCCTAAGTGGATACTCGTAGAGATCGGATATTTGCGCAGCTAAGAGAGAACCTACTCTCTTTCAGATCCAGATTCGAAGAAAGAAATTACGAAATAGGTATGTGATTTGATCACATATTTAATTTCAGCATAAAATTAGCATGTGTTCAATTTCAACATATAAAATAAATCCTTGTATTCCAGTTTTATGCATACATGATTCAGATTAAAAGGTATTTTAATTTTCTATTCTACTGTGTTATTTAGAAAAAAAAAAATTTAAAATATATATGTATGCCCCGACTCGAAATTTCAATATGAATATGAACGACCTCAATATGGATAGGGAGGTAGCAGATTTTATTACGAAGGGAAAAACTTGGGATATTGATTGGCTTCTACATAGTTTTGCAGGTGACCTTAGTGCTAATATTTTTTCTATTCCTATCCCGCCGGGTGATTGGCAGGATCATTTGGTTTGGGCATGCATCCTCTCAACTTATGAATGTGTCCTTCAACGATATGCGTCAGTTAACTCCATCCATAGCCTTGCCTCAACTGCAGGTAAATTTTAGTTGGATTTGGAAGATAAAAATTCCCCCCTCCCCAGAGTCAAAACGTTTCTCTGGAGACTTGTTTGGGAACGTTTGCTGTGTAAGGCTATCCTTGCTCATTGTCACATGCCCCTTTACAAGAACAATATTGTGATTTATATCCTCAAATTATGGAAGACAGTGCTCATGCCAGTATAAATTGTGACTTTGCTCGGGCTTGGTGGTGGCAACTTAATCAAATGCATCAGTTGTCTTGGTGCCCGAACTCTCTTTCTGATTTGTTTCAATACCTATCGACACTTGCTGCTAAGAATGGTCAGAAATAATTGTGGCATATGCAACATAGTGCTTATGGCAAGTTTATAATGACAAAATTTTCAATCATACAAATTTTACTTATTTCCAGATTCTCTGATTATTAGCAGCTTTTCTATCCTTCAATGGCTTCACTGATGTACAGATTACTCATACTCCGTTTCGGCACTGGGGCACTTCTACACAGCATGGGCTATTCTTTAATCAAACACGGTTGGTGCATTGGTTGCCCCCTCTCGATGAAGTTCTTAAAATCAATTTTGATACTTTGGTCATGAACGACAAAGCAGCTGCAGAATATATAATTAGGGATCACAATGCGGTCATACTGCGTGCTGGAGGTAATTGCTGCAGTCAATTTCAGTGCCTTATGCAGAATTAACTGCAGCTTGGCTTGGTGTAAGAGTTTCAATGCAACAGCTTCAAGGTGATCACATATTATTAGAATGTGACTCCTTACCATAATCTCATGGCTTACCAATCGCTATACACATAAATACAAACATATTCCTTTATTACAAGATTTGTGGACCTAGAAAGCATCTGCTATCTCTTTTCAAATTAATCATACTTTTTGGGAGGCAAATCAAGTGGCAGATTACATGGCTAGTAAGGCATCACAAGGTGATTTTTCATGGAACATGGACTCTATGGTTGACCATCAATGCAAGTATCTACTGCAGGCGGACAGTTATGGAGTTTGATCTACCAGATAATTATTTGTTCCTTCATATGCTGCTTTTGTATTGTAGGATATGCAGCCAATATGGTGACTGTTTAGCTGTTTGGCAACTGACCATCCATGCCTATACTATTTCAGGTCCTCAATGTGGTTTGGTGTTTTGGGATTTTGAGATTCATCTGTAGTATGTGTTAGGGCGATCTTTGCTTGGGCTCGTCTGTTCAAGTTGTTTTCCGTATGACCTTCCCATCCTTTATTTTATTAGCTGCCATCTCTTGCATGTTCCTCTATATGCCCATTATTGGGATAATATTGGCATAAATCAAGTAACTGTTGTTCTCGCCTTGTTTTCCATTTGTGTTAATTATAGCTTTGTATATATGCGGTGGACTAGCTCATAATGGGTATATACACTATAGGATGGTGATGGCCATTTGCGTGACATAAGGGTCACAAAAAAAATAGTCTATTATTTTTGTGGAACGAGATCCTTTGTGGTATTCAAAAAATACAGCACGATACTATGCACATATTGAGACGTTCATCAAAAAAAGACGATTATGTGATGTTTATCTAAACTATTCAAATACTTCTGAAATTTATCTTTTTTTTTTTTTTTTTTAGTATTTTAACGCGCGTGTATGCCACTCATCTTTTGATGGATGTCACAGTATCTTACGGTACTTTTTGAGTACCGCAAGAATCCGTTCCTTTTTGTGGAACGGATGCTTAGTCTTATCATAAAAAGACACAATAAAATTGGTGGTGAGAAAATTGCTGAGAGAGTGAGTGACAATAAGAGGGTGCAGCTGATAATAAAAGGGGTGGGGGTTTTTATATATCTAACTGCCTTGTTTGTTTTCTTTACACTTTGAGATTTCTTTCTTGTATATTTGCTGAATCATTGCTGGTGCAAACACATGATATCTGTTTATTGGAGGATGATGGCACCTATAGCACCTACTCTGATGACATTGAGCTACTTGTGGGAATCCTTTTTTAAGTTGGGATGTGATTACACTACAGTCGAAACAGTTAGTCAAGCTCCATCGGTTGGAACTCTCATTCTAAATGTAGGAGATATTGGCAGAGATGTGTCAGTGTTTTATAATTTAAAGGAAGGTCCAGGACAAATCAGCATTCTGAATATGCAACACCAACCACAACTGAGAATTTTCTCATATGATGTGGCTACTTGTCTCAATTAGTGGTTAGTCACTTTGTACTGGGATTCTGTTCTTGCTTTTCTATATTTGGATCAGGATGCACTACTTCTACACTGGAAAAGCTGTTGCATCTTCGTTACTGAGAATAATGGAGTTTAGAAGATACTTGGTGAATGAATTTTTATCAGCTAAATTAGAAAGAAGGAATTACATTCTATGACTAAAGGAAACAATGTGGAAAAAAAGGAAAAAACAAAAACAAAAAATGACAAAAGAAAGGAAAAAGGCAGAAAAAATGGACAAGAAGAAAAAACAAAAGTTTAAAGGAGAGAAAATTGAGGGGGAAAGAGGAGTGTTATATCTTACCGTTTTCTCTGCTTTTTCTTGCGGGTATTACCTACTTCTTGGCCGATTAGTTTTTCCAATTACTGGTGTAGCATTATCCTGCTGGTCATACATACCTTTCTATTGCCTTCCTATGTTGGTGGGTACATCATAATGTCTCCTACTTGCTTATATGAATAGTTTTGTTGGAATATGTGGGTGGCGGTGCTTAGCATCAGCTTCCTTTTAATGGACACCCACCTTGTTGGCTTGCAGTTTTATGATGTTGTCATTCTTGCTACTTCGTTACTGACAACCCACCAATGGTTCTCTTATCTGATACTCTATAAAAGCAGTTATGAAGACATTTACCCCTACATGCTCAAGGGTTCAAACTCATGCTCTATAATTCAATCTCAAGAGTCCATCCTTTCTTCAAAGTTGTCTGCTATCTTTATTTTCTGTTCTTCTCTGCATTTATTTGTTTTGTTGGGCTACTGCATGCCTTTTTAACAGATGGAACTCTAGAAGTATACTCTTACATATACCTTGGTGCCTCAATGGTCCTATATTTATTTCAAGGCTACTTTCCTATATTTATTTCAAGGCTACTTCACTGCTGTTCTCAGATTGTGCAAGATGTTCCATGCTCATATCACTGTTTTCATTGTTATGAGTTCGGTTGTTGGCTACCAGGTTATCTCCACTATAGCTGTTTTCAGTGCTGTCCTTTCAGGCCGCTTAAATCAACGATGGATTATAGCTGCTGGTTGCTACAGTATGGGTTATCAACAATACAGAACTTTGGATCTTCCTTATAGATTCTCAATGGTGCAGTCCCAGATCAAAAACTCAAAATCTCCTCTGCTGCTTGCTGTTCTCCATATTGTTTCTCCACTTCAAGAAGATGTGAAGCCCAGCTTTACTTTACTTGGGTCCCCATGGTGCCCGGTGCTAAAGTTACAAATCCTATCTATTGCCTTTGTCAGCGGGTGCTATTTTCACAATTGCACCAACTTATCTATTTTCTATGTGTTTACCTTATCCTGTGCATCTATGGATTGTTTATTTTTTCAAAGATGCTACTGGAATCTCTGCTCTTGTGGCCTCTTTTCGTCCTTCTTAACTTCTGTACAGGGTCACCTGAGCGTGATGTTACTATCCTTTCATGTTAATGTACATGTCTACGCTTCTTACCCAAAACAAAAAAAGGGCTAATAGGGAGATGAGGCTAATAAATTGCATAGTGGGTTGAAAAGGCTCCCTAATTCTTTTGCATATCATTGATTAGATAACGAAGATTTGGGTAAGACTTCAGACCGTAAATAAGATATCGCAAGCAAGTGCAGACTCTCCTTACAAGCTTCTTTTGTTATAAAATTGAGTTGATGCTAACTTTTAACCATCATGCTACATTTTTAAGAAAAACCATAAAAGCAGACTAGGAGAAATTTTCAAGGGAAACACATGGCATAAGCTAGTTCATATTCACATCATACATATGGGGATTGCTTATAGGTAATGAGAGGAATTATACTTGTAACTTTGACTTATTGTTAATAAAGATCCTCAGCCACACCCATCCATGCACTGCGTGTTAGCAACCAGGACAGCTATGTTATGGTGTCAAATAATTCCATATGGTGAGAGTGCTTCCTCCTTGGCTCCCATTCCCTATGCTTCCCTCGGCTTCATGGAAAATAGGACTTAGCTTTTCCTCATCAGAGCTCCTTCTTGCTTGTGCTACAATTCCTGCCTGTGGTTTCCAAGTAGCAGCAGGTTTCCATTAAGATCAATTACTCTCTTGCATCAAAAATCTGTTCAACCTATCTGCCCAGCCATTTTTGTTTCAAGAAAAGCGCATAACACTTCAGAAAAACTAAGTTGTCTTCCCAGTGTGAGACGAGTAAGAGATTGGAAATAACGGGAAGAAATCAACATTTCCATTTATGAAGTTTCGAGCCAGGCACACAATTGGAGCCTCACTTCAATGCCAAAGTCCAGGTTTGGAAAATTATAGTTACAAGACCCAGTTATCAGCCCAAAGCTCTTTATTAATTCTAATGTGAGGATTTATACAGGTATATGTTTAATCCCACATCGGTTATTCACTCGAAAGATATTCTGGAGATCTTGGATTGTTACATTTAAGCTATAGTTATGTAGGGGTGGTTGAAAAGCCTGGGCCTTGCTATTTTAATTTTCATAGATTGAGTAATTCTTTGTGCACCATATTCGATATAGAAAAAATGCACTGTCCCATATATTTAGGCCACGTAGCCACTGTTCTTCAATACGCATTAAATGCCTGCTACTTTTTCATTTGAGATTTTGAATGATGAAATTATTCTTCTTCTTCTGAAAAAATTATGACATCCCATGACCATATTATGACATCCTGCCATCAAATTATGACTTCCTGCACATAAGATATCATAAAGAAACGAGGGATATTTTCATCATTTTAAAACTCATAAATTTTTAATGATGAAAATATTTTTTTTTTATGATTTTTGAAAAAAAAATTATGACATTCAACACGCAGGAAGTCATAATTTGACTACAAGATGTCATAAATTTTTCAGAAGAGGAGGGCATTTTCATCATTCAAAATTTTAAATGAAAAAGTAGAACTGCAGATGTTAAATATACATTGAAAAATAGTAGCTACGTACTCCGATGTAATTAGATAGTGCACTCCACATCAATTTTATTACACCGCATGCGGTGCATAAAAACTTTCTCTTCATAGATTTAACATCTTAGCCATGGCCTCCTGGCCAATGACCAAATTTCTAACTTAATAAATACTAATCATACTCCAGGCATAGGTGCAATAAAATGTGAGGCTTAGGATATTTCTTAGAAATCTTGATCATTTTGGGTCCATGCTGGGTCCGTGAGGTGTTACTAGCTAGCACTTTGTGAGCCCGAACCTTTTGAGATTGGGTGTCAGCCTCTTTTGACCCACCAATGTCCCATTAAGCACTTATTTGGTTCACGGAAAGAACTTTTCTTTTCAAAAAGTAACTTTCTGAAAAGTTACTTTCTGAAAATAAGATTTTGATATATTTGGTTGACCATGAGAAGATAACTTATTATAAAGTAGCTTATATTTGAATGAGCACTTATTTTTCTGAGAAAACGGTGTAAAATACATATTATACTCTTAGTAAATATAAAACTATACATTTTTACTTATAAACTTTATATAAATATTAATATTATATTTATATTAATATAAATATAATATTAGATAATAATAATTTATTATGTTAACATAATATTAATATATTAATATTATATTAATATAATATAAATATTTTAATATAATAAATTTATTAATATAGATATAAATATTATATTATATTAATATAAATATTATATTAATATTAATAAAAATATTATATTAATATAAATATTAAAATATAATAAATATTAATATTATATTTATATAAATATTAAGATAATATTAATATAATATTATATTACTATTTAGTATTTCATCCTAACCATCCATTGATATTTTACTAAATTTTAGCTATGGATGTTAAAAGGATATTTTAGAAAAAAAAAAGTATTATCACTTTTCATATCACGAAAAGTATCAAAATCTACATTTCTCATGGGTTTTCACTTTTCATGAAATATGAAAAATGACTTCCCATGAGAAATACTTTTTTCACTCTCTTTCCTTTTAAAACTCTAATTAAACAAGAAGCTCTTTCTTTACTTCTCAGGAAGTACCTTTTCCCCTCCTCCACTTCCTATTAACCAAACGAGTCTTAAATTGGTGACACGAAGGTGATCAGAAGCATCCTTTCGGTGCTTGAGCAGCTGTAGTTTCCAATGTAAGTCTAGGACAATAGTTTGAATCATGGTTTTGTAAAAAGACCAGCAACCCAGTCATAGGATAATACTAATGATAATAATGGGAAAAATAAAAAGAAAATAGCTAACTATAATATCTTATTATCAGTTGGGGCAATCTTATGATCGAAAAGTCTGATGCTGAACTTTGAAGCCTTCATGTTTCTATTTATGGTAATGTCATGATTCGAGGGTGTCATGCAGCATTGCAGATAACCTGACTAGTGGATCATGCTAAGCTTTATAAGTGTCAGTGAACTTGTGAGCTAGCAGTTTTCATCTGATTTTTATATAATTTTTTTATTGAAAATAGAATTGAATTTTATATACATATATATATATATAGTTGAATAATTCTACATGTTTTCTTAGTACTAAGTCATATTTTGAGTATGGTTCTGTACCAAGTTTAATTTTTGAATTAGGGTTAAGGGTCATGCCATGTATGTGCATCTAACATACTGTATGAAGTTGGTCATTTGATGTCATGTCCTCCTTCCGAGATCATGAATTAGGAGTTATGGCAACCGCCACATATTTATAGAAAACTCATACTATAAGCATGCAAGATATCTCATCATGCTATCATAAAACAATAGTAGAATAATTAATCGATAAATTAAGTCTAAATTTAATAATTAAAATTTTAACTTTGATATTTCAATACATTCAACAATATTCAAAAGATCTTACATCAAATTTGATAAAATTTTTAATCTAAAATAAAAATATCAAAGTTCTGCTTCTAATCACTCTTCTGTACATATTTATGTGTCATCTTAGTCCTCAAGATCTATAAAAATAATAAAATAGAAGATAATAAATAGTCTAATAAGCAATGATCACTTCAATTAGATTAAATTAGATAATAAAATAAATAATTATTTATAAAAAATAAGCATATAGAATTCATTAGTTCGAAATCATTTTTTATTATGCAACATTATCAAAAGATAGTTCATGCCAAATTCAATTTCTTTTCAAAATTTGAGTTTCTTTCAAGAATTTAATTCTTTCAAAATATCAAATTTTTATCAACTATAAATGATGACCACATTATCCCTATGATAGGGTTATAACACCGCATGTCAACTTGTAGTATATTGAGAATCATCTAGCAGCAAAGCCCGTCGAATTCGCTGGACTGCTGGTAGCTTATTGCTAGTCTGCTGGTGACATAAATCTTCAGTACTAATCACTTGCTAACGTATTAGCCCCCATTAGCGGGATCTTCCATATAGTTGGTTGAGAGTTCAAATTATCTTGAATCAAAATCTTTTCATAAATCATGTTTTATTTATCAGTTCGATGAGAATATACATAATCATGTGGTATCAAAATCAATCAAATATGATGCATAACAAGATCAATACTTTCAGTCATATTCATTATAACATTTCAAAATAAGATATTTTTAATAAAAAAATATCATTCATCAAATTTATATATCATCTCATAATTTATGTTAAAAAATATTTTATAATTTATCAATAAATCTAGAAAAAGTGAAGCATTACTTACCTCATATGTATTTCAATAAATTCATATAATTCTAAAAATTTTATTTCAAACTCTTCAATTTATAGATCATATCATAGTATCCAATTACCAGACATCTACAATCCCATACAGGATCAATTCCAATAATTAAGAACGACATCAATAATTAAGAAAGATAGGATTGATGAATAGTCGCATCCAATAGTTTGGATTGGTCTGGTCATCTAGTTTTATCCGATTAAGATTTAATGAGGATATAGATGGTTCAAAGTCTGTCTATCAGATTAATTCGGATTGAAAATAATAGGTATAGAAATTTTTCATTGGATTCATAAATCAAAAAGAGAGAGAAAATCAGAGAAAAGAAAAATTAATGAGATACAATAGGACTGACCAGACAAATTGTCTAACATCTCAATCTATCTGATCAAGATGATTTAATTAAATTATGATTCAATTAGTATATAGATGGTTCCGTAAAAATCATAGATAATCGAATCCAGTGGTATCCAGATCTAATCAAGGTTGGTGCTGACACACTGTTTGATGATCATAGATTAGAACTCTCTTTGCTAAGATCATATCAAAATTATTGATAAAAAATCTCTTACTGGATCAATCATAGAGAGAAAAATTAATGAAGAGAGAAATGATTTAGAGAGAGAAAATAGCATAGAGAGAAAAAGTAAAACTTTTTTAAAGAGAAAGTGTCACACCCGATTCGATGATCTAAGCCAAGCACTCGACAGACAGCTGCATATCTTTAGGATTTAATCCCTTCGAACATGCAAGGCCTGCCTTTCATCGAAACATAATTATCTCGATTTAACTCAAATAATGGTAAAAATAAATTTTCTAATATCTTTATTTAATAAAATCTTCATAACTAATAACAAACCAGATAAAGTTCCAATGAAATTCAAAATAATATTTTTAAAGTATAACTATTCAGATATAGCTAAGGAAATAACTTCCTAAGTCTTATGCTCCTCACTGTTCGGTCCCCAGTCCTGTAGAATCTTCTGGATTTGAAAAAAAATTTAAAAAAAAAAGAGTGAGCGTTATGGACTTAGTAAGTTTTTAATATCTCTGAGGAATCAAGCATAATTATAATTTTTTTTCAAACAATAGTAATTTATAATAATAGATGTATGAACCATTATAATTTTGATCTTCAAAATATGTCTGCATAACACTAAGATTTCAAATCCTCTCTCAGTCTTTTGTGACTATGGCTATGATCAGCCCCATAACAAGACCCAGAAAAGACTAGCCGCTCAATATAGAACATCCAATCCATCAATATGTACTAGTGATCAGCCTCACTAGTTTGGTCCAAAAGAAAACTAGCTATGATTCATATGGCCACGATTTGTCCCGTGATAAGACAAAGAAATTAGTTCTGAAAATAAACACGTGAATACATCAATTTATGCCAATGATTAGTCTTAACTGGCTAGGCCAAAGGACTAATTCTACCAGCAACTAGCCCCGACTGACTAGGTCCAAAAGAAACGTATTTCTGATACGTGGCCAACGATTAGTCTCATTGGCTAGACCCCAATCATAGTCTAATTAGAGAATTTTTCTCATGATTTTACCACAACTAATTTTTTATAAATAATCATGCTTATTTTTGTAACAGTATCAACTCAAATTTTTATATTTTCCAAAAAGATAATAAAATAATTTTTATTCAAAATTTCATGCATAGATGAACATGTATAATTTTTTTCTAAAAATCATGCAATATTAATACAAGAAAATCATCTCTTTTCAAAAATTTGTACCATACAAAGGTAACACCATGCTTGATCTAATTTTTTAAATTATTTTTTATGCATAAATACATACTTTCAATTTTTAATAATTTTTTAATATTTTATGCACAAAATCTATTTTTAAAAAAATATGAATATGTGCAAAAATAAACACAAAGATAAAAGAAAGCTTACCATTGATTAGATCCAAAATTCTATAATCTTTTTTGCCCAATCTCTAGATTCGGTGTTCTTCCGGTGATAAGGGCTCTAGTACAAATAATGAATAAGTTTCATTAGCCCTAAATTTAGGAAAAATTAGATAAATAGAAGACTCTCAATCTGACCTGAGTCTAGGTTGAGGTTTAGGTCTATTTTTGAGCAAGATCTATATAATTTGGCTTGACTCAGACTCAATTAGATTGAGTCCAATCAATAGGTTAGGTTCACCCAAAGATTTTGGGTCCATATCCCTGTCTCTCTCCCTTGTTTCTTTCTTTTCTCTCTTGGTTGAACCCAAAACCTCTTGAGTTTTAGGGCGATCAGAGGGTGGGGTTAGCTGCAATATGGCTAAAACAGTCGGCAGCTGGCATGGCGACGTCAGGGGTGACAGTTCGGCCTAACAACCATAGGAGGTTCGAAGGTAAGGGAGGAAAAGGGCTCTGCCCTTCATGCCAAGGTGATGACTCCTAGGGCCAAAAGGAAAAAGGGAAGAAGAGGGGCTTACCAGAGATAATGGTGGCGATGATGATGATAGCAGCCGATGGAGCGGTTTTGACAGATCTCACACTTGAAGACTCTCGGAACATGTATGTTGATGGATTTGAAAAAAAAAATTAGGATTTTAGAGGGAGGTGGGAGGTGGTGCCGCTTTGGCAAGACAGTGCGGTGGTCGCCAAAGATGGGGAAGAAAGAGGAAGGAGGTGATGGAGGATTTGGTGAGGATTTTAATCAAGACATGGGAGGCTTAAATAGAAGAGGGATAGGATGACATAGACTCGATCCTTCTCAAATAAGGCCAGATTTTGCCGGTGTGACCTATCCAAACTCCTCCGCCACCAGCCATAGATCAACAGGAAACTTGATTCTCTAATTTCAGTCGAACACAGCTTCCTCCCCTGCCACAGTTCCACCTTCTCTTTTTTTTTTGTTCATTCTGGTGAAGTCAGCAAGGGATGCTGGCTGAGGATGAATTGGATCCAAACAATTGGTTTTCATAGAAAATAGTTGAAGCACGTGAAAAGAGAGAAAAGAGAAAGAGAAGTGAGAGAATCTCTCTCTTTCTTTCTTCTTTTCTTTTTCTTTCTTTTTTTCTCTTCTCTTGTTTTTTCTATTCTTCTTCCTCTCTTCTTAGGTTTTCCTTGGCAAAACAAAGGAGATTACCCCACCCCTCTCTAGTACAAACAAGGACCCTTACGGGTCCAATGGTGGCATGGTCAGCGAGGTGCGGTGGCATGCCAACCACCCAAGAACGGTCGAGCAGGTGGTTGGCAGTAGCGGTTGTCTAATGGAAGAAAGCCCAAAAACAAAAACAAAGAATCGGACTAAAATGCAAAGGAAAAACAAAATGATTTGAGGCTAGATTGTGGTGGTGAATAGAGGCCATCATCCACGGTCAACAATGGTTCTACAAGCGGCTGCTTCCAGTGATTAAATCTAGAAAAATAAAGAAATCAATCATGATAAAACAAGGAATTCAAATAGGACATCCTGCTTTCGATCTAATCCAATGATTTTACACTCAGAATTCATGATTCTAGGACCTAGAAAGATAGGAAGAAGAATTAATCAGATAACTAGTAGCTCTTACCTTCATCCCAATGGTTGGTGACCCTATTTTTTAGCAGCAAAAAGAAATGAAAATAATGGCTTTCTGAGATGAGAAAGAAGAGAAGAAATATAAGACCAATCGAAGGTGGTAGAGGCTAAAAAAATCGAACTTCCATCCAAAATAGGAGTGTCAAGGGAGAGGCCACTCCTTTATATAGAGGGACAATCAAAGAAGGTAGAGGCTTAAAAAAATCAAACTCCCATCCAAAATAAGAGTCTTAAATAGAAAAGAAAAGAACTCCTTTAGGAGTTCTGGTAGGAGTCAATTTCTCCAGCATGTGCTCTACATATGTTGGTTTTTTTTTTTTGAGAAACTAGGTTGGGGTATTACATTTGATATATTAATAAAATTTCTTTGAGAAAATTTTTTTCATCAAATAAAAGGTGTTTCTTCATATTATATTAGGGTGCTTGTTTTATGCATACTAGAATTTTCTCCTACCATGCGATACAAAAAATTATTATGGCTCAAGGGATGAAAAAGTTGAATATTGAGTTGCTAAGCTATCAATAAACATATTTGAGAAACATTTTCAATGTAATGACAAACACCTTCAAATAATTTTTATTTAATATTCATTTTTTTAAGTGGCAAAGAAATCAACTAGATAAAGTATTTTTTTATTTTAATAGATTTTGTCTCACAAATCCTAAAAGACAAAAAGAGTAACCCATGCAAGGGAACCATCATCGCTTCCTCTCTCTCATATGTTGCATGTACCCACCATTACTTATGGTTAATGAAGAACAAAGCTATAAATTCTAGTAAGAATTATGCACTAGGGGTTATTCTTCTCAAAATGAAAAGGGGATCTGCCTTCAAATGCATCCTCAAATAATGTAATCTTGCATCACTGGGCCAAAATTTTTCAAGTGGACCTATTGCATGCTAGAATAAGAAAGCAATTGGGATAACATAACAATAGGAAAGTTCTTCATTCTTCCACCTTAATTATAATCTCATGTATTGGGTTCAAAGGTTATTCATGTCACTTTAAACATCTATGAACTGATAATATTTTACAAAAATATTTCTACCTTTTTTTTATAAAGAATAATAGCAAGAGCATTACATTATTATCCCAGTCTCTAATTTTGAGCAACATCATCTCGCTAGATTTAAATGCATATTAACACATACATATGCATAGGTGCCTATCAAGTGAAAAGAGTACAATAAAAGATAAACCATCTCTCACATTTTTTTTCTCTAACTTAAAAATATATTTTATTCCCTCCAAAATTCTAAAGAAACATGTAGATCTCAATTTTTTTAAAAAGAAAATACAATTAATGACACCAAGTCTTTTTTTTTTGCAATAATATGGTTTGGCTCATTACTCACCCATTGACAGTATTAAGGGATAGAGACAAAGACCTACAATATCCTTATCAAGAAAGATTTAAGATGCCTACTAATTACATCTAGTCTACAAGAGGGACCCATACACTGCAGGGTCTTACCTCCTTTTTTGACCTAATGCTTCATGCAAGAGGCTGGTGAGTGTCAATGGCCCTCCTCCTCTTTGCCTTCTTCTCAATTTCTAGATATGACAACATCAACAGTAGAAAGAAAGGTAGTAGCATGGTTGCATGATATCTTGGATCATGCAGGTCTCTAGCTTCTTCTTTGTAATCATAGCATGGCACTCTCCCCTATCCGACCCTCCCATCATAACAGCTAGCACTACTTTCCTACAAGCACCATTACTTGCAGGAAAGTAGTGCTAGACTATTGCTTGTATTCTATAATAGATCTTGAAAGGTCAATAGGATATCAATTATGATTCTTAAATTTTGACTAAATTATAGTACTCACTATGCATTCTACAATAGATAGTTAAAATAATTTAAAAAATTATCCTACATAGATCTTAGGAAGTGCTGGACTAAAAACCTAAGATTAATTGTTGGACCACTACATTCTTTTTGTGGTGATTTACTTTCTTTCCTTTATAAAATCTCAGCATAACAACAAAGAAAGGGGAGAAGAAAAAGAGGATCAAATTCAAGTCATAAAAGAGGAATAAGAGAAAGGGGAGGACTCTAGGTATAATTTAGATTAAGTGATTAGTTAGAAAAAAAAAATAGATAAGGGTTTTGGACTATCATGGGTAGAAGTGATGTATCAGATAAGAGGGGCTAAAATAATTAATAAATATCCTAATTGCTGTCAAGCTAAATTATAAGAGATGCCAATATAAAGTGCTTCACGATATAGAATCTACTAAAAATTTGCTATAGAAATCTAAAGTTTATTGTATATAATTTACTATTACTTAGCTTTTGGTGCCACTATATATTATTACATAACAAGCCTTTAGACTTCCATATTGATTAAGATGTGGTGCAAATATTTTATTCTAAAGCTTGTTTACTTTTAAAATATCATAAATAAATTTCTTAGTTAATCATGTTATCTTCATTTTTTTTTCCCATAATTTTGTTGGAATAGCAACTTTGAGCACCTAAGTTTGCCTACTTTTATCTGACAAATCTTGAATTGTAATAGGTGTAATTAACATGAGTATTTTATACAAGAAAACAATGCAATAATAATTTTTACTAAACAATTAACAAGGGTACTTAGAGACAATTATTTTGTTATTGACGAAAACTAAATACCCGTATTTATCATATCTAATAACATTTTTCTTTTGATAGACTTCTTGAAATCCCGCACATGTCATTCCTTAGATTTGATAATTTTTTTTTTATTAGTAATGGCAATGAAGAGTACATCCAATTGAGACATCATTTTCAATACATTGATGTAATATTATTTGTTTTCAACATGGCCAAAACTATGACATGTATTGCTTGCTATCAGAATATTTACCTCCTTGCCTTCTCTCATCATACCCTCCGTCAATGACATCAAGATTAAGGGTTTCATTATGATGCTATTTTATGTCTTTCATCAAAAGTAAATACTCATCCTAGCTACTCCTTACTAATGGTCATGCAAGAAAATTTATAATTAGTGACCAATTAGTTACATATCTCTCATATTTTTAAATTATTTTTATGGAACTTTAGGATACAAATGACCCCAATCCTATCCAAATCTAATAAAGGATGGCCCTAGTCACTCCTCAAATCTGAGAGGACCTTCACCTCGACCTTTCCCTCTTATCCACTAGTAAATCTTGACTCCTATTTTTCTCCCCCAGCACTCATAGTAGCTTCCCTTCTCATGATCCTATTTCAAATTTGAGAGCACCTTCACTTTGGTCTTCTTGTCTCATTTGTTGGCACATCTCAACCTAGGTCCTCTCTCTCTCTCTCTCTCTCTCTCTCTCTCTCTTCAACATCCCATGAAGTAAAGCATTCTTAGAAGATGGAGAGTTTTGGTACCTTTGTATCCTACCGAAATTAACCAATGAGAGGAAGATGAAGAGTCTACAGGGTATCAGTTTTGATTCTCCAATTTTATCTAAATTATCGTTGCTACCATTCATTCTACAATAATGGCTAAAAATAATTTTAAAAAATTATCCTTTGTAGACCTTAGGAAGCATTAAAGAAAAAACTCAGCATTAATGCGAAACCACTATCCTTTTTTGGTGATTGACTATCTATCTTCTATAAAATCATGGAAAATATAGATTAAAGGGGGCCAATTTTAGAATTACCTCTTGTAGGTTTTCTCTTAATGAAATCAAAATCGAATCTAGGTATTTCACATTCTTTTTTTCATAGTGAGATTGATCTATATGAGAAAAACCTCTTCATAGTACAAATACCACTGTGTGGGTAGATGGAGAAGGAGAAGGACAGTTCTTAATATTGTCTCTCTTTTTTTCACACTAGAGCTTTTGATAGGTTACCCATATGTTAGAAGAGGGAGAGGTTGCTATCTTATAAAATGAGGGAAGAGCAAGTTTATTAATATTAGGATGGCTTTGAGTGATTTCTCAACCACTCAAACCACTTCCTCTTATCCTTCTTCAGAAATTAAATCAAGTTGGTTTAGGTCAACTAATCAAAGGCACCCAACCATGATGATCAGAGAAATAGAAGAAGAAAGGAAAACCTAGTTCAAGCCACAAAAGGGAAATAAAGGAACAGAAGGACCGTCAATATTGTGGGAGATAAGTGGATAATAGTGATTAGTTAGAAAAAAATTAAAAGAAGGTTTTGGATAATCATTGAGAAGAGGTAGTATTAAATAATAAATAGATGTCCTAGTTGATGTCAAGTTGAATTGTAACTGATGTGAATATACGGTGCTTTTTGCAAGATCTTGAATAGATATGATAATTTAAAAATTTTCAATAAAAATTTAATATAATTATCATATATAATTTTTATTAATTTATAATTTATTTTGGTGCCATGGCCGTCGAGTTATCATACAAATGAATGCAAGATGAACATATAAATAATATCACAAATATATTTCCCCCTTTTTAACATGTTTGTGTGCTGCAAAATTAATTGATAAATGATGTTAGCAAGATGTTAAGAAAAAGATATTAAGAAAAATAGCAATATATGGCAATAGCTATTGAAATGTTTGTGAACTGCAATGCAATGTACTATATAATTGAGGGATTTATAATGGATAGTCAACATTCAAATTCTAAATTCATTGAACCATCGTGTTTTCAATTTTGAGCGACCTCGAGGCCCTAGTGAGACTCCTTTTATCCTATGTTTGGTTGGGGCTACAAGAGGATGGATGGATGAGATAGGAAGGATGGATGACCTTCATTTATCGTTTGGTTCAAAAAGTTATCAAGAAGATAAATAAAAAAGAAGAGATTGTCCATTCATCCTGGACTACCAATTTGTATCTTTCTAAATTTGAAAGATGGAAGGAAGAATGGTTGGAGCATTGATGGATAAATTTTTGTATTAACAAAATTATCTCTTATTAATTTTTTTGATAAAACTATAATATTTTTTTAATTTTTTATTCATATTATTTATATATATATATTTATATATATTATTAATCATATACTATTAAATTTTATTACTGATTATTTAAATTTTAATATATAATTTTGATAATTATAATTAAATAATTAGAATTATCTTCTATTTCTCTATGTTTATTTACTATCTTTAATTAACTATTTGTATAATATTAATTAACTATTTAAATTAAATCATAAATTAATTAGTTATTTATATAATTAATTATATAATTAATTTATTAATAATTAATTTATTAAATTAAATTAATTATTTATATAATATTTATATAATTATATATTATAATGATTATAAGTTTATATATTATTTATTTATTTTATATAAATAAGTATTATAAATTGATAATAGTAATATTATTTATCAAAGGATAGTCTAATAAAATTATTATATAAAATATCATTCATCCTCCCTTTCATATCCCATATACCATCAGAGAAGGAATTCATTTCTATTCATCTTTTCATATGTCATCAAATATATTTCCATCCATCTATTCTCTCTCCCATCCATCCTCTTTTATTCATTCTTCCTTCAATCTATTTTTCATACCAAATAAAGGGTTAAAGGCCGGGGTTGCAACTTTCATACTAAAGCAAGGTTCACTTTCTTTCACATAAATCCACTATCTGATTGTTCAATTGTCAGTTTGAGATCTGTGCAGTTGAGGAATAGTACTTGGAGATCTGTGTGGGGAGTGAACCAACAGTCAAAATTGTTAAAGAAAACTAATCATTCTGTCAGGTGAAAAATACAACCCCAACCCTAAATATCTTTGCATCAAATAAGGCTAAGAAAGGATCGAATACGGATTGAATACTAGTATGTTCATATCCAAATATTTTTTATTTAATGAATATAGATATGAATATAGATATTAATTGAATACAAAAATTAATATCTATATTTATTTTAAATAGATATGGATATAAATTAGATTTCGAAAGTATGGATATAAATCGAATGATTAAACTTTATGACCATAAAATGAAACATATTACTAAATTGATGATAAATCAAGTTAATAATATGTTAATTAGGAGTGACAATTGGGTCAAATCGATCATAAACAGATCAGATCAGATACGGATCGGATCAAAAAATATCAAAATTAAATTCGATCTATTTATTAAACAAGTCAGATTTTCAAACTTGAATCTGATCTATTTAGTAAATAAGTTATCCGATCCGATCCATTTAATCTGCTTATTAAACAGTTAACCTATTTAACTGACCTGACCCGACTCAACCTGTTGACCCTGTTTATCGTTTAACCTGTTCATTGGATGAATAACCTGTTTAACCAACCTGATCCAACCTGTTTATTATATGTGCTATGATTTTTATTGAAAAAAATAAAGATTAAGATGAATTCAATTTTTGAGAATAACTAAGATGAACTAAATGATATGACAAACAGCTACCACAACCAGTTTCACTTGTGTGATTGCAATTTGCCTAACCTTATCTCAGAACTGAATTATATATCAAAATATTCTCCAAAATCTGGATTTAAGACAAAGTAATCAAAAAAATTATCAATCCTATACAATGAATGATGGTAATGAAGGAAACACTGACAGTACTATGCATGCAATTTCAAAATTTTTATGCAGCAGAACTATAAGATTAAATAATTTAATCTAAATTATATGCATAAGATCTAATCTAGACTACCATACCAAAATAAATTATATGATTTAATATGCACATGAGATCTGAAAATAAAACTTGCATCGATCTGATCGATGCAGCAATTCTAAATCTAACCGTTAGATCTAACAAAAATGATGAAGGGAGTTTAGAAACCATTACCAAACTGAAAATTTTTGATCTCTGCTAGTCCAACACTTGGATAGGCTCTCTTTCAGATTGCTTACAGTCACACAAAGTCATCCGACCTCTACAGAACATCTACACGAAGATCATCACAGATCAGACTCTTTGGAAGTGCTAGCTTGCGAGGATCTTGGAGGATGATTTCTTCCTTCTTCTTCAAGGAACTTGGATGTTTCAAAGGATGAAGAGATCTGGAGGAGGAAGAGGAGAAGAGAAGGAGCTCTAGAGAAAAAATAAAAACAGCAAAGAACTTAGCATATGGCATCAACAATTGAAGCCCCCTTTAAATAGATAAGAACTAGGGTTTTCATCCAAGGGATGGTGCCAACAGAGTCCATGCCAAACACCTTTTGGGCATCCCAAAATTTTCAAAAATAAGAGTTGGCATAGGGAAAGAGATCAGGAGTCTCACATGCCTAAAAACTCTTCAAAGAAAATTAGGAAAAATACAATTGGTGCCTCCCTTCTTTCCTTGTTTGAAAAATCTCTTTCCTTCTTCTCTCCTTATCTCTAATTTGGATCGCATTCGAATTAGGCAGGAGATAAGATCATGACTCATCATACTTTGTCACCCATACTTACTAGGCCCTCTCTCATCATGCCAAAAATCTCAAGCCAAAACCAATTTGGCGTTGAGAACAAGAAAGGGAAAGAAAGGTGGCGCAAGGAGAAGAGATAGAGTCCCTGTTGGCTTGGACTCTTCATTTCTGATTTAATTCTTAACAAAATCAAATTTGATTTGAACCCAATGATAGAAATGAACCTAACCTAATAAGGGACCTAATTATCTCAATAAATTTTTAACCCAATTAGAAATTAGTGGAGCTCAAATTCTGATCGAATCAGGATCAAATTTTTCTTACAATCAGGCTTGATCAAATCAAACCCAATCTAAGTCAAACTGAATTCAATTCAATTAGACTTGATCCAAAGCTCTTTACTCAATCAAATTAAATTAATTAGTAATCTAATTATTAATTAATTTTTTATTAATATAGAGTCTCAGAATAGTAGGATTCTCTTCTGGAGTCCCAGTCCTAGTGGGACTCTTCACTAGAGTCACAATCCAATTAGACTATTCAGCCATCAGATCTGATCTAATCTTCTAATGTGTGTGATCCCATAGGTTCAAACCTAAGCTAGTAACATAGAAATAATTTTTTATACTAATCGATATAACCATCTAGCAATGGAATCCAACATCCAGATAGGTTGAAAGATTGCAAAGCAACATTCTAGAACCTACTGGCATATGGTTACCGTATAATTCATCTCTTTGATCCTAATGCTCAAGGTGACCCAGAATTTGACTGTCAACCCTAATTTAGTCGATCATATTATATTTCAACCTTTCAAATCCATCACATGAATTATTCTGATCAAGATTTTACTAAATTAAAATATACTGATGTATATCTTCTACTAATTCAGAGGGATCAATTTTATTTTGACTCACACACCGACTTGATAAATATTTGACTACACCTAGTAATCTTTTATCACTGAATTAGAAACTTAGATGGTATGATACTAAAGTATAGTGAGTTACTTATAAGTCATCGTGATGATCTTAGGTCTGAGAGATACTTATACCTATACCCTTCATGAGCTACTCTCGACAGCAGAGTGCTTGGCAAATAGTCATATTCGATGTGAATGTACTTCTACATTTCATATGCATGCCATACCAGTGTCTTCATATTTTTTGGTTAAGAGGACAACCAACTCATATAACATGCAACGACCTATGCTTGATATTTTATTATCCTATTAACAGTATATCATTCGATCGTGAATACTTTTAAGGACTAAACAATAAATCTTTCTTTGTCGATTAATTATAGTCCTAAAGACTTCATCACAAATACAGGAGTTCAAAATAAGATGGACAAAATTATGAAGAAAAAATCAAATAATTTTTATTAATAAAAATTCATATATATTTTATAAGTATGAGCACAATCATCAACAGGCTGACGATTGACTTTGGAATACATTTTTCAATAACTCTCACTTGAACTAAAATTAATTGGTACAGTATCATATACCTATCTTTGACTTGTGATCATCGAACTCCTTGATTTTGAGAGCTTTAGTAAATAGGTCGGTTAGGTTCTCCTTTCTGTCGATCTTCTAAAGATCGACGTCATCTCGATCTATGATCTCTCGGATAAGGTCGTAGCAGTGCAGAATATGCTTGGTGCACTGATGAAACTTCAGCTCCTTAGCTTGAGCAATGGCTCCAGTACTGTCACAATATAACAAGACAAGATCATCGACAGAGGGTGCCACTTCAAGCTCGTTGATGGACTTCCACAACCATATCGCTTCCTTCATAGCATCAGAAGCCGCGATATACTCCGCCTTGCAAACAGAGTCAACCACAGTATCTGCTTGAAATTTTTTTAGCAGATCGCTCTATCGTTCAGGATAAAAATATAATCCGACACACTCTTGCTATCGTCATGGTTTGCCTGAAAGCTGGAGGCGGTAAACTCCACTAGTTTTAAGTCAGTTTCACCATAAATAAGCCACTGATCTTTAGTATTTTTTAAATATTTAAAGATGGTCTTTACGACCTCCCAGTGGTTTTCTTCTGGATCAGACTGGTATCTACTCATTATCCCTAATGAGTATATCATATCTGATCTTGTACATATTATGACGTATATTATAGAATCCACTATCAAAGTATATGAAATTCTACTCATACGCTCTCTCTCTTGAGGAGTTATCGGACAATCTCTCTTCGAGAGAGAAATTTCATGGCCTATCGGGAGATAGCCTTTCTTAAAATTCTTCATACTGAACCGCTTTAGCATGGTGTCTATGTACGTGGACTGGAACAATCTAAGCAACCTTTTCGATCTATCTCTATAGATTTTCATCCCAAGGATGTAAAATGCTTCACCCAAGTCCTTCATAGAGAACTAAGACAATAACCAGACTTTTATTCTTTGTAATGCAGGTATGTCATTTTTGATTAAAAGAATATCATCCACATACAGAACGAGGTATACAACCATAGAGTCATTTGTCCATTTGTAAATGCAGGACCCTTCTCCATTCCTAACAAAGTCATATATTCTGATAACCTTATCAAAATGCATGTTCCAACTCCTAAATGCCTTCTTCAATCTAAAAATGGATCTCTGAAGCTTGCACACTTTGAACTCATCTATGGATATAAAATCTTCAGGCTATATCATATACACCTCTTCTTTTAGCTCTCCATTTAGAAAAATTATTTTCACATCCATTTGTCAGATTTCATAGTCTATGTGTGCCGCTATCACAAGCATAATCCGAATGATTTGAGTATTATCACAGGACAAAATATCTCTAATAGTCAATACCATAATGCTAACGATAACTCTTGACAACCAAATGGCTTTATAGGTCTCAACCTTTCTGTCTGCACCTCTCTTCTTTTTGAAGATCCACTTACACTCTATGGATTTAATCCCTTCAGGTGGGTCAACTAATATCCGTACATTATTGACCTTGATGGACTTCATTTCAAATTTTATGATTTTAAGTCATTTATCAGAGTCAAACCTCTATATTACATCCATATAGATGATCCGATCCTCATTGTTCTCATTGAGTTCCATAGGATCCCTATCTGGGATCAAGAAATCGTAGTATCTGTCTTAACGCGATACTCTATCGGATCTCCTTAATGGTACCTCTACAATAGATTTTAGATTTGACATCATCAAATCTGATTTTGTGGATTCACTAAACTGTGTCGGTTCTACCTGTTGAACTTCCTCAAATTCAACTTTAGAGACATTAATCCTTTCCTCAAAGAATTTCTTTTCTAAAAAGACTATCCTAAGGCTGACAAATACTTTTTATTCATCAGCAAAGTAGAAATAATATCCCTTAGTTTCTTTAAAATATCCTATAAAATTATATTTATCAGATCTGACTCTAAGTTTGTCTGTTTTCAAACGTTTGACATAAGCCGGACATCTTCAAATCCTAAGGTGAGAGAGTGCTGGTTTATATCCAATCCATATCTCATATGGTATTTTACTTACAGATTTACTAGAAACTTTATTGAGCACGTAACAAACTGACTCGAGTGCATATCCCTAGAAGGATATCGGTAGACTAGAAAAGCCCATCATGGATCGAACCATGTCCAACAGGATTCGATTTCTCCTTTCCGACACATCATTATGTTGTGGCATTCTAAGAGAAGTCCATTGAGAAAGAATCACATTCTCCTCAAGATATGTCAGAAATTCACTAGAAAGATATTCACCTCCTCAATTTGATCAAAAAATTTTAATATTCTTTCCAGTCTATTTTTCTACTTTATTACGGAACCGTTTGAACATTTCAAATAATTTGGACTTGTGTTTCATCAAGTAAACATACCCATACCTAGATAGGTCGTCTGTGAACGTAATGAAATAGTGATATCCTCCTCTGGCACTTGTACTTATAGGTCCACATACAAGACTTTTTCAAGCAGACAAGACTCACAGGTTGGCAATGATTCATAATCATTGTCATCAAAAATTTTTTCTTGAGCTAACTTATTTATCCTATTCTTGTTGATATGACCTAGCCTACAATACCAAAGATAGGCATCTAAGACATCGACTATCCTAGGGTGTTTATTAGATATGTATATTATATTAGGTCTATATACAATATATATTCTATTGTCCAACTGTCCATGCATTAGAGTAACACTATTTAAAATGATATCACAAAAAAAAAATTATTGATATTTTATAATTTGATTTGATCAAAAGGTCTATGAAAATAATATTTAAAAGAATACTGGAACAGTAATGACACTCATTTAGAATAATAAAATGAGACTCGAATACAAGCTTGATAATTTCTAAAGCTAGAACTGGAACTGATCTTCCATCTCCAACATTCAGGAATCTCTCGTTGTCTCCAAATCTCCTACTGACCTAAAGACCCTACAACGAATTACAAATATTAATAGGGCTATTGATATCCAATACCCAGGTCATTATATCAAAAACAGAGAAGTTACAAGATGTTATCATATAAGTGCCTTATCCAGCAACCGATTGCTTCTTCTTTAGCCTTTTCGGATTAAGAAAAGCTATATATTGAGAATAGTTTCTCTTCCAGTGATCTTGTTTCTTGTAATAAAAGCACTCTGCCTAACTCTGATCGGCCTTGAACTTGAGCTTCTGGGTCTGACTTCCAGCACTTTGCACCTTTTTATTTTTTTATTTTTTTTTTTCTTAAAGGGACGACGCCCACCCAAAGAAGATCCTCCTACTACATTCACCATCTCCTTATGAAGCTAGTGATCCTTCTCAGAAGTCTGTAGCAATCCCAACAGACCATGATAGTTGACTACAGGCTTCATCATTCTAAAATGACTGAGAAACGACAGATAGGATTTGGGCAGGGAGTTTAAGATCACATCTTTCTCCAACTGTTCGTGCAAATGAAAGTCAAGTTTGCTTAGTCGCTCAATCTGTTCGATCATGTATAATACATGATCAGTGACGACGCTCCCTCCCTCATCTGAGCATTAAAAATGGTGCAACTAATCTTGTGCTGCTCAATATTTTTGAGAGTACCAAAGGACTCTCTCAACACTTTGAGCATGTCCTCTAGCTGAGCCTCTTCGAACTTTCGACTGAACTCATCGTTCATCGAAGCCTGTATTATGCAACGAACTGTGGTGCGGTCATTGAGCTACTTCAAGTAAGTATCTCTAACCGCGCCACAAGCATTAGAAGTGGGCTCTTCATGTGTCGGATCCGTAATCACATACAAAATCTGCTCGTACTCTAGGATGATTTTAAGTTTTCGATACTAATTATCGAAATTGGATCCCGTCAATTTCTCACTGTCCAATAGTGATCGGAGCGATAAGTTTGAGGCCATATCTGCACAAAGAAAAAATCAAATCTAATCAGTATATGAATTAATTAAGCCTAAATATATGGACTTTAGTCTAAAAGTTCTTTTACTATTTTATATGAATTGATAGCCTCTACCTCCAACTCGAAGAATTATTTTAATTCCTTAGCGGGTAATAGAATCCACACAAACTGCACACAAGTTCGACTTTAGCCAGCTCACCCATATGCATTCATGGATAGGTTCATTAACCAATTATTTTATCAAATAATTTTTAGTAATTGATTTAGCCCCAGATAACTTTTCAGTTGACTTTGATCTTCTTTGCAAGTCTTGATTAGATCTAACCATTAATATGATCATATTTACGAATCTAACTATCAAATGATCAGGTTTGACTTTAATCGATTAATCTGACCACTTGATAGAGAGACTCAACTAAGTTATCATATTATGAATGATAATTCTAATAGCAAATGAGCATCAGATCTTTGGGCCTCCAATGATCATCATACTAATGGACCCATTATCACTAAACTTAATGGAAGGTTATAATTTAGTTATCATCATAACTATCTCATTTTAGGGACCTAATAATTGTAGGAACCAGATCTAGGGTTTCAGGGTTAGATCTTGAAACTTTTTCAAGATCATACAGCGGAAGACTAAAATAAATCAAAATTTATTTTTTTTTAAAACCAAAAAATTCCTAGATCTAAGATCCTATTACATGATTATTATATAGTATTAAATCAGAAATTAAAATATATATATATACAGCATGAACTACATGTTGATCATATCAACATGTTTCTATACTACATCTAATGTATGTATTAAACAATAGATCAGATCTATTACTTTGCAAGTTAGACGCTCTAACCTCACTTATCCGGGCTTAAGGATGATGTTGCAAGCCACACACGTATCCGGCCTCCAGGAGTCATCCACACGAACCCACGAATCTCGATCAGAAGTCCTGCTTCAGAAAATCAGCACAGTATGCTAGTACTGCGCTGATCCTTCTTTGATGGTTGATCAGGTGCCTCCTTCTTGATTTGGACTCTTCCAAAGATGAAAAGTAAAAGAAGGAGTTTCAGATCTGAGACGCTCTCAGAAAACTCAAGATGGAGGGAGGAAAGATATGAAAAAAAAAACCCTAGAAGAAGACCCTCTTCTTCTTCACGTTTCTCTCTCTAGACACCCTAACTTGTGTCTTTTATACCTCCATGACCCAAAGGTTTTTCTCTCTGATTTTTGGATGGCACAAAGGTCTCTCAAATCTCTATCTTCTTCTAAAATTTCATAAAAAAACTCATTTTATACAGAGAGATATAATAGAGTCCTTGTCTAGGTCAAATACCTAGTCAAGGCTTATCCAAACATGGCAAGTTAAGGGGCGCCCAACTCTTGAGCACCTCCTCCATATTTTTGTGCATGGATCACCAGCAAAGGGTGCACGATGTATACCCTAAAATCCATAAAAATTTCAAAAAAATTTGGATAAATTCAGTGTAAAATTGAAAGAGTTTTGGATTTCTAAAACTCTATCTCATAGAATTCGAAATCCAAACTTATTCCTCTTTGATTTGATCCAAACCACCTTCCATGTAAGAAAGAAGAGAGGAAACCTTTTGTGAACATGAGAGAGACCTGGGAGAGGGATTTTGTCACACAAAATAAGTGGAGATTGGCGTTGAATAAGAGAGAGGGCGTGGGGAAGGCTTATGTGGCGCAAGGTGGAATCCTAGTCTTATTAGGATTCTATCTTATGACTTGTTTTAATTTGATTTTTCAAATCAAATCAAACCAAAATTAGATCAACCTAATTAAAATAGATCTTAACCCAATTAAGAACCTAATTTAATCATATTAAATTAGATTTAAATCTGATTTAATTTTCTAATCAAATTAAAAATTAGATTGACCCAAGTCCTAGTTGAACTAGGACTAGTTTTTCCTTGCACTTGGCTTATCCAATAAACCAATTGGACTTGATCCAATCAAGCCCAAATCAAATCTAATTAAATTATATTTAATTAGACTTAATCTCAGTCCATTGGCTTAATCAAATTTAGTCAATTAGCAATCGAATTGCTAATCGATCCTCCTGCAACACTTGCACTGGGTTAAATGTCAATCGTATTGATCATTTAACCCTAGAACGATTCTTAATCGTTGATCAACCATCCGATCGGATCATGAACTCTAATATGTGTGACCTCATAGGTCCAAACCTAAGTCGGTAGTATAGAAATAAATTTTTGTACCAATCGAAGTGACCATCTAGCAATGGTACCCGACGACCGGATAGGTCGAATGTGTAGAACAACATCCTTAGAACCCATGCGGATATAGTTTTCATATAATTCATCCCCTTGACCAAAATGATCATAGGACACCCCAGAGTTCAACTGTCAACTCTGATCAGGTTGTCCACATTGTATTTCAAAATATCAAATCCATCTGATGGATTACCCTGGCCAAGATTTTGCTAAATTAAAATACAGCGACTCATTCTTCTCCAACTCTTGGAGTGGTCAATCCCATCTCGATCACACTCTAACTTCGCAAGTACTTGACTGTGCCCAGAAGCCTTCCGTCTCTGAATTAGAAATTCAGTTAGTCCAGTATCAAAGCACAGTGAGTTGCTTGCAAGTCACTGAGGCGATCTCAAGTCTAAGGGACACTTATACCTATATCCCATCAGAGACATTCTCGACAGCAGAATGCTCTGAAGTTGGTCACGTTCAATGATGATGTAGCCTTACATCTCACCTGTATGCCATACCAGTGTCTCCACACTCCTTGGTTAAGAGGACAACCAACCCATATGGCCTACAGTGACCTATGCTTGATAGAAGCTGTCGTCCTTATTAACAGCCTATCATTTGATCGTGAATAATTTTAAGGACTAATCGATAAATCCTCTCTTTATCGAACTTAAATAGTCCTAAGGACTTCATCATAACAATGGAGTTCATTAGAAGATGAAAGCTTATGATGAAGATGCCAAATATATTTTATTTATTAACAAATCAATTACAATACTTGGTTGCTCAACCGTCAACAGCTTGACGATTGATTTTTTGGGATACATTTCCCAACAACTCCCACTTGTCCTAAAGCCACTCGACACAGTATCTAATACCCATCTTCGACTTGTGGTTGTCGAACTCCTTTATTATCAGGGCTTTAGTGAAGGGGTCGGCTAGGTTCTCCTTTCCGTCGATCTTCTGAAGGTCGACGTCACCTCGATCCACGATCTCTCGGATCAGGTGGAAGCGGTGCAAGATGTGCTTCATCCGCTGATGTGCTTTGGATTCCTTCACCTGAGCTATGGCACCAGTGCTGTCGCAGTAGAGCAGGACTGGACCATCGAGGGAGGGTGCTACTCCGAGCTCGTTGATGAATTTTCTCAGCCACACAGCTTTCTTCGTGGCATCCGATGCTGCGATGTACTCTGCTTCACAAACAGAGTCTGCCACAGTATGCTGCTTGGAACTCTTCCAGCAGATGGCTCCACCATTCAGAGTAAAGATATAACCCGATACGCTCCTGCTGTCATCATGGTCAGATTGGAAGCTAGAGTCTGTGAACCCCACAAGTTTCAGATCTGACTTACCATAAACCAACCATTGGTCCTTAGTATTTCTCAAATACTTAAGGATGGCTTTAACCACTTTCCAGTGATTTTCTCCAGGATCAGATTGGTATCTACTCACTACTCCTAGTGAGTATGCCACATCTGATTTTGTACATTCATGGCGTACATGATAGATCCCACGGCTGAAGCATATGGGACTCTACTCATACGCTCTCTTTCTTCAGGAGTTGTCGGACAATCCTTCTTAGAGAGAGAAATTCCTTGGCCTATCGGTAGATAGCCCTTCTTGAAATTCTCCATGCTGAACCTCTTCAGCACAGTATCTATGTACATGGACTGGGATAATCCAAGCATCTTTTAGATCTATCCCTATAGATCTTCATCCCTAGGATGTAGGATGCTTCACCCAAGTCCTTCATGAAGAACTGTGATGACAACCAAACTTTTATTCCCTGTAGTGCGGGGATGTCATTCCCGATTAAGAGAATGTCATCCACGTAC
The DNA here is from genome assembly GCF_000442705.2 of Elaeis guineensis. Classification (NCBI taxonomy): domain Eukaryota; kingdom Viridiplantae; phylum Streptophyta; class Magnoliopsida; order Arecales; family Arecaceae; genus Elaeis; species Elaeis guineensis. The sequence continues at coordinate 92,590,718 of NC_026003.2, read as the reverse complement.
AAGATAAGGAATACCACAACTGGATCATTTGCCCATTTATAGATGCAGGGCTCTTCTCCATTCTTAATGAAGCCATACGTTTTGATCACCTTATCAAAACGCATGATCCAACTCCGAGAAGCTTGCTTCAATCTATAAATGATCTCTCAGGTTGTATCATATACACCTCTTCGGTCAGCTCTCCATTCAGGAAAGCTGTCTTTACATCCATCTGCCAGATCTCATAATCCAGATGGGCAACTATTGCAAGCATTATCCGAATGATTTGAGCATTGCCACAGGAGAAAACGTCTCGTCATAGTCAATACCATAACGTTGACGATACCCCTTGACGACCAGACGGACTTTATAGGTCTCCACCTTTCCGTCTGCGCCCCTCTTCCTTTTGAAGACCCATTTACACCCAATGGGTTTAACCCCTTCAGGTGGGTCAACCAATGTCCAGACATCATTGACCTTCATGGACTCCATTTTGGATTTCATGGCTTCAAGCCATTTCTCGGAATCAGATCTCTGCATTGCATCCATATAGGTGATCGGATCCTCATTATTCTCATCAAGTTCGATGGGATCACCGTCCCGGACCAAAAAATCGTAGTATCGTCCGACTGATGCGGTACTCTACCGGATCGCCTTAATGGTGCAGGTATATTGGGCTCCAGATCTGATCTAATCATATCCGACTCAGGTTCAGCTATTGGTGTCGGTCCTTCTACCTGTTGAACTTCATCAAGTTCAACCTTAGAGGCAACGGTTCCTTCACCAAGGAACTCCTTTTCTAAAAAGATTGCCTTAAGGCTGACGAACACATTTTGTTCATCAGCATGGTAGAAAAAATATCCTTTTGTCTCTTTGGGGTACCCTATGAATTAGCATTTGTCAGACTAGGTCCAAGTTTATCTGTGACTAATCGTTTGACATAGGTCGGGCACCCCCAAACCCTAAGGTATGAAAGTGCTGGCTTACGTCCCGTCCATATCTCATATGGAGTCTTAATTACAGACTTACTTGGAACCCTATTTAACAGATAACAGACCGATTTGAGTGCATATCCCCAGAAGGATATCGGCAAGCTAGCAAAACCTATCATGGATCGGACCATGTCTAACAGAGTCCGATTCCTCCTTTTAGACACACCATTATGTTGTGGTGTTCCTGGAGGAGTCCATTGGGAGAGAATCTCATTCTCTCCTAGATATGTGAGAAACTCACTAGAAAGGTATTCTCCTCCTCGATCAGATCGAAGAGTTTTAATACTCTTCCCAGTTTATTTTTCTACTTCACTTCGAAATCGTTTGAACATTTCAAATGAATCCGACTTATGTTTCATCAGATAGACATATCCATATCGGGATAGGTCATCCGTGAAAGTTATAAAGTAGAAATATCCACCTCTAGCACTGGTGCTCATGGGCCCACATACATCAGTATGTACTAGGCCCAAGAGCTCAGTAGCTCTCTCACCTTTTCCAGTAAAAGGTGACTTGATCATTTTACCAAGAAGACAGGACTCACAGGTTGGAAGTGATTCACAATCACTAACTTCGAGGATTCCTCTTGAGTCAACCTGTTTATTCTATTCTTGTTTATATGACCTAGCCTACAGTGCCATAAGTAGATATCTGACACACCATCTAATCTAGGGTGCTTGCCAGTAGAATAGACTCTTATCAGGCTTGATCTTTTTGGTCTGGCTCTGCACAGATGTCCCAGCCTGAACTTGCACCTTCTTCACTTTCTTCTTCTTGTTCTTCTTCCCGTTCTCAAAAGGTCGAGAACCAGAAGACGAACCTCCCACTAAGTTCACCGACTCCTTGTGAAGTTGGTGATCCTTCTCAAAGTTCTGAAGCAACCCCAGTAACCCGTGGTAGTTCTCTTCAGGCTTTGTCATTCTATAATGAGTGAGGAATGGGAGATAAGACTTGGGCAGCGAGTTCAGTATTGCATCTTTCCCAAGCAGCTCATGCAAGGAAAAGCCGAGCTTGCTCAATCTTTCCATCAGCTCGATCATGTACAATACATGATCAGTGACAGAGGCACCATCCCGCATTTTGGCGTTGAAGATGGCACAACTAGTCTTGTGCCTCTCCACGTCATCGGGTGTGCCAAAGGCATCCTCCAACACTTTAAGCTTGTCCTTTGGCTGAGCCGTCTCGAATCTGCGACTGAACTCGTCGCTCAAGATAGCCAGCATGATACAGCGCACCGTGGTCCGATCACTGAGCCACTTCTGGTAAGTGTCTCTGATTGTTCCACGTGCATTGACAGCTGGCTCCTCAGGTGCAGGATCTATTATCACATATAGGATCCGTTCATGCTCCAGGACTATCTTCAACTTTCGGTACCAGCTACCGAAGTTGGGTCCCACCAACTTATCATTGTCCAACAATGATCGGAGCGATAGGAAAGTGGCCATATTTGCACAAAGGAGAACCATAACCTAATTAGTAATTGATTCATTAAACCTAAAGATTTGGACTTTAATCAAAAGGTTTCTCTCACTATTTTATTCGAATTGGTAGCCTCTACCTCCAATTCGAAGAATTATCCTAATTCCTTAGCGGGTACTAGAATCCACTTAGACTGCACACAAGCCCAACTTTGGTTGGCCAACCCATGTACATCTAAGGGTAGGTTCATAACCAATTATTTCTCTAAATAATTTCTAGTAATTTTAATTTTGCCCCAGAAACCTAATCAGTAGGCTTTGGCCTCCACTGTAAGGATCCAGTTAGGTCCAACCATTAACATGATCATACTTGGTGTATCTAACCAACGAATGATTAAGCCAACTTTGGTTGGCTCACCTAACCACCATTAGAGAGACACTTCCAAGTCGTCATATGATGAGTGATAATTTCATTAGTCAACAAGCACCAGGCCTTTGGGTCTGCATGATTATTGAGTTAATGGACTTATTATCAAACACCTTAATGGGAGGCTATGACTCAGTTATCTCCATAACTTTATCATTTTAAGGATCTAATAATTTTAAAAGATTTAAATAATATAGAAGATGAGGTCAGATGAACCAGCTTATCATGATCCTCTCACTAGCTTCACCAAGTCAGCTTAAGGGAGACCATTAAAAGGGCTGGTCTAGGAGCACCTAAATCAGTCACACTAATTTACCTAGCTGACATGGGTCAGCTCGAATAGTCAAATGATCCGATCAAAATATAATTTCACCAAGAGGCCAGGTAAGTTCGATCAGTGGGAGGGTCTGCCAAAGCTTGCCTTAGACACCATCAGAAATGGTCAGGTAAGCGGGCTCCCAATTAAAAACCACCAGTCTGGTTTACCTTAGACACCAACTGGTTTAATTAGTTTCGATTAGATCAACCTAACAGATCGTGCTAGACCGCTTAGCCAAGAATCAAGTCCATTTGGTTCTCGTTAAAGACATGGACTTGACCAACTACAACTATTGTAATTGATCTAGAGAATCCTTGACCTAATCTAAGACAACAATTGATTAGATTTAGTCAATTCTCTAATTAAGTCCATCTTTAATCTAACCATAGGTCTAACCCAATTAATGGACCTAATTCTCACTAACCCATTAACCCAATGTGTTATGATTTGTGTCTTAGGTTCTTCAATTCACAATCCTAGAACCTAATCAAACAACTTCTTAATTCTTAATTAAGTTTTGGACTGAGGGTTGGGTTCGACTTTTCAAAAAATAATTTTTATATTTATAAAATAATTTTACAATATGATTCTACCAACCATATTGCATGTTTGATTCATAATCAAGATACAAGTGAATTAAACATGAAACTACTTTAGATCTAATCTAAACAGGTTCATGTAATTGAAATAATTTCAACTTTAAATAATTTCTTTATAAAAAAATTATTAACAAAAAGATTTTATTTCAGATTTAAATATCTTTTAAATCTAATAAATTATAAATTTAATCTAGATCATATCTAATAAATTTATGATTAAAGATAGATCTACACAAACTAGGATAACCTTTGCACTGTAAGGGGTAAACCTTACAGCAGGACAACCTTGCAGTTCGTGATTGATCTAAAATTTTAATTTTATATTTAATAATCAGATTATAAATTAGATCTAATCTAAGAAATAATCTAAGCATGTATAAATAATCATGTAATAAAGAATCTAGGCTCTGATACCAATTGTAGGAACCAGATCTAGGGTTTCAGGGTTAGATCTTGAAACTTTTTCAAGATCATACAGCAGAAGATTAAAATAAATTAAAATTTATTTTTTTTTAAATCAAAAAATCTCTAGATCTAAGATTTTATTACATGATTATTATATAGTATTAAATTAAAAATTAAAATATATATATATACAGCATGAACTACATGTTGATCATATCAACATATTTCTATACTACATCTAATGTATGTATTAAACAATAGATCAGATCTATTACCTTGCAAGTTAGATGTTCTAACCTCGTTGATTTGGGCTTAAGGATGATGTTGCAAGCCGCACACGCGTCCGACCTCTAGGAGTCATCCACACGAGCCCACGAATCTCGATCAGAAGTCCTGCTTCAGGAAATCAGCACAGTATGCTAGTACTGCGCTGATCCTTCTTTGATGGTTGATCAGGTGCCTCCTTCTTCTTGATTTGGACTCTTCCAAAGATGGAAATTAAAAGGAGGAGTTTCATATCTGAGACGCTCTCAGAAAACTCAAGATGGAGGGAGGAAAGATATGAAAACAAAAAACCCTAGAAGAAGATCCTCTTCTTCTTCACGTTTCTCTCTCTAGATACCCTAACTTGTGTCTTTTATATCTCCACGACCCAAAGGTTTTTCTTTCTAATTTTTGGATGACACAAAGGTCTCTCAAATCTCTATCTTCTCCTAAAATTTCATGAAGAAACTCATTTTATACAGAGAGATATGATAGAGTCCTTGTCTAGATCAAATACTTAGTCAAGGCTTATCCAAACATGGCAAGTTAAGGGGCGCCCAACTCTTGAGCACCTCCTTCATATTTTTATGCATGGATCACCAGAAAAGGGAGCACAATGTATACCCTAAAAGTCATAAAAATTCTAAAAAAATTTGGATAAATTCGGTGCAAAATTGAAAGAGTTTTGGATTTCTAAAACTCTATCTCATAGAATTCAAAATCCAAACTTATTCCTTTTTTATTTGATCCAAACCACCTTCCATGTAAGAAAGAAGAGAGGAAACCTTTTGTGAACGTGAGAGAGACCTGGGAGAGGGCTTTTGTCGTACAAAATAAGTGGGGATTGGCGTTGAATAAGAGAGAGGGCGTGGGGAAGGCTTATGTGGCGCAAGGTGGAATCCTAGTCTTACTAGGATTCTATCTTATGACTTGTTTTAATTTGGTTTCTCAAACCAAATCAAACCAAAATTAGATCAACCTAATTAAAATAGGTCTTAATCCAATTAAGAACCTAATTTAATCATATTAAATTAGATTTAAATCTGATTTAATTTTCTAATCAAATTAGAAATTAGATTGACCCAAGTCCTAGTTGAACTAGGACTAGTTTTTCCTTGCACTTGGCTTATCCAATAAACCAATTGGACTTGATCCAATCAAGCCCAAATCAAATATAATTAAATAATATTTAATTAGACTTAATCTCAACCCATTGGCTTAATCAAATTAAGCCAATTAGCAATCGAATTGCTAATCGATCCTCCTGCAACACTTGCACTGGGTTAAATGTCAATCGTATTGATCATTTAACCCTAGAACGATTCTTAATCGTTGATCAACCATCCGATCAGATCATGAACTCTAATGTGTGTGACCTCATAGGTCCGAACCTAAGTCGGTAGCATAGGAACAAATTCCTGTACCAATCGAAGTGACCATCTAGCAATGGTACCCGACGACCGGATAGGTCGAATGTGTAAAACAACATCCTTAAAACCCATGCGGATATAGTTTTCATATAATTCATTTCCTTGACCAAAATGATCATAGGACACCTCAGAGTTCAACTGTCAACTCTGATCAGATTGTCCACATTGTATTTCAAAATATCAAATCCATCTGATGGATTACCCTGGCCAAGGTTTTGCTAAATTGAAATACAGTAACTCATTCTTCTCCAACTCTTGGAGTGGTCAATCCCATCTCGATCACACTCTGACTTCACAAGTACTTGACTGTACCCAGAAGTCTTCCATCTCTGAATTAGAAATTCAGTTAGTCCAGTACCAGAGCACAGTGAGTTGCTTGCAAGTCACTGAGGCGATCTCAAGTCTAAGGGACACTTATACCTATATCCCATCAGAGACATTCTCGACAGCAGAATGCTCTGGAGTTGGTCACGTTCAATGATGATGTAGCCTTACATCTCACTTGTATGTCATACCAGTGTCTCCACACTCTTTGGTTAAGAGGACAACCAACCCATATGGCCTACAGCGACCTATGCTTGATAGAAGCTGTCATCCTTATTAACAGCCTATCATTTGGTCGTAAACAGTTTTAAGAACTAATCGATAAATCCTCTCTTTATCGAACTTAAATAGTCCTAAGGACTTCATCATAACAACGGAGTTCATTAGAAGATGAAAGCTTATGATGAAGATGCCAAATATATTTTATTTATTAACAAATCAATTACAATACTTGGTTGCTCAACTATCAACAGCTTGACGATTGGCTTTTTGGGACATATTTTCCAACAATAATTTAGAAAATTTAATTATAAATTAAGAAGAGAGAAGAGATCAATCAGTAAACCACAATCTTCCCACTGACTTCATCAAGTCATTGAATCAAATTAGGATTATGCTGATTGAAATTATATCTAGATCAATCACACTGATCAATCTTAATGGCATAGATTAACTCGAATCACTTAGCGATCTAATCAAAATAAAATTCAGCAAATTGATCAGGTAAGTGAGATCGATGGGAGGGTCTACTAAGCTTGTCTTAGGCACTATCAAAATGGCCAGATAAGTCACTCCCAATTAAAAACTATCGATCAAAAAGCTAAACTTATCTTAGATACTAATTAATTAATTAGTTTAAATTTGACCAACATAATGATTCGGATTGAACCATTAAGTCACAATCGAGGTCCATTTGGTCTAATCAAAGACATAGACTTGACCATCTACAACTATTGTATTAGAGAAACTCTGATTAATCTAATTCAATAGACTTGACCATCTACAATTATTGTATTAGAGAAACTCTGATTAATCTAATTCAATATTTGATTAGACAATCAATTTCTTTGCATAGTCAATTAACTCTTTGATTTTAATCTTAAGTCTAACCCAATTAAAAGGATCTGATTTGAGCTAACCCATGCCTCATGTTTTATGCAATGTCACTAGATCTTAAATCATAATTCTAGATCTAATCAATCTAACACGTAATTCTTAATTAAGTTTTTATATCAACATGGTTTAGGTTTTGAAATAATTTTTGATATAAATTTTTTATATTAAATTATATTTTTTTTAGATCACATCTAAATTTTTATGATTTTAAATCAAAATATTTTTTATTGTAAAGATTAGATGTAACTAATTTTTTATGTAACTTATATCACATACAACAAATCCTAAGATTTCAAGATTTAGGATTTTGCAAGAAAGTAAGTTTTTCTCTTTTTACTTTTTTCTTCATGGGACCTCACAGTGGCACCCCTATATGTCATAAAAATATCCCATTAAATGGAAGAAGAGGGTCATGTAACCCTACTTGCTCCTATGATCGGACGGCCTGGTGATTATCTAATCTGAGTACTTTGCTACTCAGATCATCTAATCTATCATATAAATAACCAGATCTGAAAATAAAATATATTTAGATCTAATATAAATAACAAATAATCAGATCTAAAGATATATTATCAGATCTAAAATCTTATTAAATTATATCATAAGAAACAAAGCTCTGATACCAATTGAAGAAAACACTGGCAGTACTATGCATACAATTTCAAAATTTTTATGCAGTGAAACTATAAGATTAAATAATTTAATCTAAATTATATGCATAAGATCTAATCTAGACTACTATATCAAGATAAATAAAATGATTTAATATGCATATGAGATCTAAAAATAAAACTTGCATCGATCTAATTGATGCTACAATTCTAGATCTAACCGTTAGATCTAACAAAAACAATCAAGAGAGTTTAGAAATCATTATCAAACTAAAAACTCTTGATCTCTACTAGTCCAACACTTGGATAGGCTCTCCTTCAGATTGCTCGTAGCCATATGAAGTCATCTGACCTCCACAGAATGCCCACACGATGATCGGCGTAAATCAGGCTCCTTAAAAGTGCTAGCTTGCAAGGATCTTGGAGGCTGATTTTTTTCTTCTTCTTCAAAGACCTGGGATGCTCCAAAGGATGAAGAGATCTGAAGGAGGAAGAGGAGAAGAGATGGAGCTCTAGAGGAAAAATAAAAACAGCAAGAACTTAGCATATGGTGTCAACAATTGAAGCCCCCTTTAAATAGACAAGGGCTAGGGTTTTGGTCCAAGAGATGGTGCCAATAGAGTCCACGCCAGACACCTTTTGGGCATCTCAAAATTTTTAGAAATAAGAGTTGGCATGGAGAAGGAGATCAGGAGTCTCACATGCCTAAAACATCTTCAAAGAAAATTAAGAAAAATACAATTGGCACCTCCCTTCTTTTCTTATTTGAAAAATTTCTTTCCTTCTTCTCTCCTTATCTCTAATTCGGATCGCATTCAAATTAGACAGGAGATAAGATCATGACTCATCATGCTTTGCCACCCACCCTTGCTGGGGCCTCTCTCATCGTGCCAAAAATCTCAAGCCAAAACCAATTTGGCATTAAGAACAAGAAAGGAAAAGCAAGATGGCGCAAGGAGAAGAGATAGAGTCCCTATTGGCTTGGACTCTTAATTTTTGATTTAATTCTTAACCAAATCAGATTTGATCTAAACCCAATGATAGAAATAAACCTAATCTAATTAGAAGCTCAATTATCTCAATAAATTTCTAACCCAATTAGGAATTAGCTGAGCCCAAGTTCTGATCGAATCAGGATCAAATTTTTCTTGCAATCAGGCTTGATCAAATCAAACTCAATCTAAGTCAAACTGAATCTAATTCAATTAGACTTAATCCAAAACTCTTTACTCAATCAAATTAAATTAATTAACAATCTAATTACTAATTAATTCTCTACTAATAGTAGAATCTCAGTCCAGTGAGATTCTCCTCCAAAGTCTCAGTCCTAATGGGACTCTTCACCAGAGTCACAATCCAATTGGACTCTTTAGCCATCAGATTTGATCTAATTTTCTAATGTATGTGATCCCATAGGTTCGAACTTAAACTAGTAGCATAGAAATAATTTTTTATACTAATCGATGTAACAATCTAGCAATGAGATCCGACATCCAGATAGGTCGAAAGATTGCAAAGCAATATTCTAGAACCTACTAGCGTATGATTATCGTACAATTCATCTCTTTAATCCTAATGCTCAAGATGACCTAGGGTTTGACTGTCAATCCTAATTTAGTCATCCATATTGTATTTCAACTTTTCAAATCCATCACATAGATTATCCTGATCAAGATTTTACTAGATTGAAATATACTAATGTATATCTCCTACTAATTCAGAGAGATCAATTTCATCTTGACTTACATATCGACTTGATAAGTACTTGACTGCACCCAATAATCTTTCATCATTGAATTAGAAATTCAAATACTCGGATACTAAAGTACAATCAGTTGCTTACAAATCACCATGATGATCTCAGGTCTGAGGGATACTTATACCCATATCCTTCATGAGCTACTCTCGACAGTAGAGTGCTTGATAAATGATCATGTTCGATGTAAATGTATTCTTATATGTTATTTGCATACCATATCAGTGTCTCTATACTCCTTGATTAAGAGGACAACCAACTTATATGGCACGCAACGATCTATACTCGATATTGCTATATTCCTATTAACAGCATATCATTCGATCGCAAACACTTTTAAGGTCTAAACAATAAATCTTTCTTTGTCGATTAATTATAGTCCTAAGGACTTCATGACAAATCATAGAAATTCAAAATAAGATGGATAAAATTGAGATGAAAAAGTCAAATAATTTTTATTAATAAAAATTTATATACATTTTACAAGTATGAGCACAATCATCAACAGGCTGACGATTGGCTTTGGGACAAATTTTTTCATAGGTAAAAGTAAAACTATCTTTTATAAATCATAAATCCTGATAAATTGACTGTGGTTTCCACTTGAGGTTGAAATTTAGCTTTTCAAGTTTTGACCCCTCAAGCAAAAAACTATCTGCCAACTCTTCTTCAATTATAACTCTCCTTAGCGTAATAATGCATCTCTTGATCAAATCCTAAAATGATAGACAAGATGGTCAATAAGATTGCTTAGGAACAAAATGTTATGCCTAAATTATGTGAATTGGGCAATAGGTTTTGGCTCTATCCAAACCAAGATATTGAGCAACAGAGCTCTCTAGTACAAGTTATAGTACAGGTTATACTCATAATTTTATTAAGTGCTGAACATTTCAGATCCTAACCAAGATACTGAAACTACTAATGCATCAACAGGATCAAGAAGAGATACCTTTTTCAGCATGTCATGATCCCAAACTTTCAAAATAAGCAAATCATATGGCCCATCTTCCACAAGAAAGTCAAAAGTCTCATCCCAGATAGAGTTCAAGCTCTCTTTCACAACTTGCACTAACCCACATTATTTTGAAATTCAAAAGGATAACAAGCAGCATGAACTTATGTAGATCACATATTTACCCTTGTTCTGTTCCTCATTTCAGTTTTCAAAAGGACGCTACACCTAAAAATCATCAGAATAGCAAAGAATGGAAAAAAGAAGATCCATGCATATCTAGAAGAGAAAGATGAGGCTCAGATATGATAATTAATCCACAACTAAATCAAAACGACTACAATCTGTTGCCTATAAAAGAAGACCATCAAAGATTGTTGCCACTTGAAATAGTTGAGTCATCATACATATATCCAAAAATCATCATAGCCTCCACATACAAACCTTATAGCAATCTCAAAATTGCTTAAAATCCAAACAAGTACCTAAAATTCCAAACAAAGACAACATAATAATATCCATTGTTCTTAGTCAAACAAAAATCAAAAAGAAGTTCCAAATAAAACACAATATAACAACCTTATATATCCAAAAAACATGAACAACACAATCCAAAAAGAATGCATCACCATGATTCATCTCATTATAGGTTGGGATTAATATTGGTCGAGTCTTGAGTTGATTGGGCTTCATTGATAGAACTGAAGTTCATGACATCTTCTACAATCTCATCTAACTCAGATTCCAAAATATCTATATTGAAAGATTACAATAGTTAATAATAAACTTATTCAAAAAATATAATAGCAATATAATGATTAAATTATATATCTTTCTTTTCAAATATCTAATCTTGAGTGCAAATCACGACCTCAGCAATATCTAATTTAAGTGAACTACGAACTTATCAAGTACCCACCCATCAATACTAAAAGCAGATTCAAAGGCAACTGTAGATATTAAAATAGTTAAAATATCATGTGCCATGAGAGAAAGATGAGGATATCGAAAATAATTGACTTTCTAAAATTCAAGGATGTCTAAATTGGATTTTCTATCAACTCTTGGCTCATCTAAGTATAACTCCAATTCAGACTTCTGTGCAGTAGTCACAAATTCAAATCTTTCAAATATATCAAAATCCTACATTATTATAAAAATAAAATAGTTATCTATTAGAACTAATATCATGTACAAGATAATAAATTTATTTTGATAAATAAAAATTCATGTTATCTTAAAAATATCTGCTTTTCTATGTGACTTAGAAGTCCCACAAGATGTACCACTATCAATGTCTGCATCAGTTGATGTACCAACAGCTGGACTTTTAGAAGAAAAAACTATATACTAACTAAAGAGAGAAAACATACAATCACGGATGCGGACGGTCTCGGTACAGCCATATCCATATAATTTTTTGTAATAATACTCCACAAACTAAAATTTATATCGATAATTTAAAAAACTGCCATGGCCAAGATTAAACAATGATCTGACTAATATTTTTCAAATTTTTCATATATTTACCGTGCCATTCATTGCATGATACGATTGCGATATTGTCGTTAAGACACTGTGATTATCAATCAAATTTCAACTTCAATAAAATTTAAAAATACATAAAAAGTAGAGAGTCGGATCGAATCTATAGAGAAGGCAAAATTTTAATTTAAAATCTTTAATTTTATAAAAATAAAATAAAATTTTAGAGAAAGTAATTTAAGTCAAAAAATAAAAATTAAAAGTATGAAAAATAAATCAGATACTAAGATCTACTAACTAGATCCTAGCATCTACTTGTAATAAAAATAAATAACAAGAATTTAAAGTATAAAAAAATAAATTTTACATTAATTGAAATTAAAATTTAAGTATAAAAATTTAAAAATAATAATAAAATAAAATAAAAATAAAACTATAATAAAGATCTAAATTTGATCAGTCCAGTCTCATCGAAAAGATGGTTGATGACCTCTCCTTCTTCCGTCGTACTCCGTAGAGCAAGCTGACTTCTCTCCTTCTTCTTCTTGGGTCTCTAAAGTTATATAATATTTTTTTCTATCCTTTTCACTAAATTTTTCTACTCTCAAAATTTATTCTCGGACCTCCTATTTATAGATAAATTTTTCATAATTTTTTGATAGGAAAAAGAGTCCTAAAACTCTTAAAATTTATTTTAATCTCCTAAGAATATTTCTGACCGTCAGATCAGGCTTGGACCACCCAAATCTGTCCGAAAAATTAATGTTTCAATCTGAATCAAAGTCGGATCGAATGTCAGCCGTCCGATCTGGGTTCTAATGAAGTTCTGACTGTCGGATCGCACTAAAGATCTCCTACTCAAAGTCGAAAACGTCCTCAACCATCCAATCATTTGATGGATCGCTTCTGGGCCATCGAATCGCACAAATCCTCTTCTTATAAATCGACAGCAAATGTGGACCGTCGGATCTGAGTCGGGATGGATATCAGTCGTTGGATCGCATCCAGAATCCTTCTTTCATTGTGAGCCGTGCCTGTGGACTGTGAAACTATTCCCGTGGACCGCGCTCTGGCTCTGTGGATCGAGCTACTAGTCCACCGTACATCGGAGGCTATTTTATTTATTTTTTAAGATATTTTGGCTCCATTTTTGCTCTGATTTTTGCCTGAAAAATTAAAAAAAATATGTATTAAATTTTTAAAAAAATTTTCATCATTTTAGTGCTTAAATTACTTAATTAACTCAACATCTATTTTCATAAATATATTCTAATTTTATATTTTTTAAAAAATATTTATTTTTCAAAAAAATTTAATTTATTCATGAAATTAAGTTTTTTAGAAGATGTAAGCACCATAAATTATCAAAAATATCTATAATAAATATAAAAATTATCACTTATCATATCCCCCAACTTAAACTTTGCTCGTCCTCGAGTAAAAAAAGAATTTAGAATTAAGTACCATTTAACTTAAGGTTTCGAATTTCATCAAATAATTTTCAAAAGACCATTGATATTCAGTAGAGGGTGAGTGAGATATATCATTGGGGTATTAATACTAATCAATGTGAGAGTTAAACTAAGAATATTAATTTTTTTTTAAATTTTTCTAAATTATTCCTACCTTTATCTCTAAATTATTAACCTTCATATGGACAAGTATATTATTACTTTCGTTCTTCATTTATTAAACTTTTTTTTCTCTCTCTTTTTTTTAATATTATACCGCTATTGAATATTTTAACTTCTTAAGCTTTCTGTTTGACCCATATAGTAAGTTTTCAATCAATGACTCCCAAACCAGATAACTTTAGGACACTAGGTATAGAATACCTCTTAGACCTACTTGCTCGAATCAAACAGGCTATGAGTTAAAACTAGCTTTACAACAAAGCTTCTTTGTCCTTCATACTTTTTGACATGAAACTCAATGCTTGCTTAGGCAAAGAGGTCCGGTTACTCAACATGAAGTACTTGAAAATTTTTTTTTTTAAATATATGAAGAAACGTATAGTTACCCTACATAAGCCTATAGAAAGTAAACTCTTCTTTGATACTGGTAGAAAAATTTAGAAATACTCAAAGAAAACTGTTTAAGTTCTAAACTCAACTCTTTATTGAGTTGTCTTAATACTTGATCTCTCAATATCTCACAAACTCTCTGATCTGTGCATCAATTTTTTTTTAAAATGCTTGGTTTAACTCAATTCTTAATTATACTAATCAATGTGAGAGTTAAACTAAGAATATTAAATTTTTTCTGAATTTTTTTAAATTATTCCTACCTTTATCTCTAAATTATTAACCTTCATATAGACAAGTATATTGTTACTTTCGTTCTTCATTTATTGAACTTTTTTTTCTTTTTTTTTAATATTATACCACTATTGAATATTTTAACTCCTTAAGCTTTCTGTTTGACCCATGTAGCGAGTTTTCAATCAATGACTCTCAAATCAGATGACTTTAGGGTACTAGATATAAAATATTCCTCAGACCTACTTGCTCGAATCAAACAGGCTACGAGTTAAAACTAGCTTTATAATAAAGTTTCTTTGCCCTTCATACCTTTTGACGTGAAACTCAATGCTTGCTTAGGCAAAGAAGCCTGGTTACTCAGCATGAAATACTTGAAAACTCTTTTTTTTAAAAAAAATATATGAAGAAATATATAGTTACCCTACATAAGCCCATAGAAAGTAAACTCTTCTTTGATGCTGGTAGAAAAATTTAGAAATGCTCAAAAAAAATTATTTAAGCTCTAAACTTAATTCTTTATTGAGTTTTCTTAATACTTGATCTCTCAATATCTCACAAACTCTCTGATCTGTGCATCAATTTTTTTTAAAATACTTAGTTTAACTCAATTCTTAAGTATAATCAGGTGCTTAAATACTAAATACTAACTTACTTGAGGACTTTAAAAATTTAAATATTTTTATTATTCTTCTTCCAACTTAATCGACATTGTCCTCAATAGAGTAGCAAAAATAAAGGATGCATGCAAGAAGAAAGAAAAGGAGAGATACCACCTAATCTATAAGTCTTTTCAAAATTGATTCTCCCTCCAACTTAGCCAAGATTATCTTCAGATCCCTACAAAGGATACTAAGTAAGACTTGATTGATCTAAACAAAATACAAAAGATAGCAAAAAGCATAAAACTGAAAATTAAAAACTAGATTGCCTCCCAAGAAGTGCTAAGTTTACCATCTTCAGTCAGACCATGCTGATTCTCTCACCTATCCCGTGTCGAATATTGAATTGATAAAGTTTAATAGTTTTGAATTACCAATCTCAGGAAGATGGTCTATAATAAATTTTAATATTTTATTATCAATCTTCAGAAAGTAGTTTACATCTTCGTTCTTAATTTTAGAAAGATAGTTCACAAACTCATTCACAGACCTTTGTTTATCGAGAATTTCTTCTATTTATTTTTCTAAAATGCTCATGAATTGAGCTTTTAGGTTAGGAGTTGAGTTTGAAGTAATGGATGCTGAAAGAGTATCAGTTGATTTTAAATATATGTACTCAGATGTGACCAAGGGCAATTTCAGTTCTGGAGGAGGTGATTTTAAAGTGGAAGAACCAGCTTCTGAGGGTGAAGAGAATGAAACTTTTGGTGAATATATCTTGGGTAATTTATCCGCTCTCTTCTCTTTATCACTTAGATCAATATCAGTACTGGGCTCAGGTTCTTCTATTGGACTAGTCTCAATGCTAATCTTCTCTTCTAAATTCTCTTTTTGACTAGTATCAGTACTAGCCTCACTCACCTGGACTTGATATGGGTCCTTAAGAATCCTATCACTTTTAAGCTCAAAGATTACTTTGTCATTTTCAAATTGAGGATTCTTAGGTGGAACATTGGATTGTTGACTAGGTCCAGGTGGTTGGTGGGTGGTTATGTTGTTTTCAAAATTTGATATTTGTTGGCTCGATAGTTGACCTAGTTCTCTTCTCATGGTAGACTCAGCTAATTGACCTATTTGTGCTTCTAGCCTTGCAAGAGATTGCTGTTGGATCATAATCATTTGTTGAAGTTGGCTAAACCTATCGTCGGCTAGAGGAGTCTGTTGAGGAGGTGGATATGAAGGCTGATTGTAATAGGATGGCTGAGTAGGCTGACCTCTATTATAAGCATAATTTTGGTATTAGGGCCTATTCTGAAAGTTCTGCACAGAAAAAATTTGAGTCTGAGTCTGTTGGGGTCTCCAAGAAAAATTAGGGTGGTTCTTCCAATCTTGGTTATATGTATTTAAGAATGGATCATTGACAGGATTGGAGTAACCTTGAGTAGCTTGAACTTGTTTTTGGATGAAAGGTGAAAACTATGCAGCCGTAGGACATTCACTAACATGATGGGCTGGGCTAGCATAGATAGAACAAATCTCCTGATAATTGGAAGATGTTGTGTATTGTGCAGAAGATTGTAGATCTAAGGCTACGTATTTATCAATAAGAAGATCGACTTCATCTAATTTTTGGACTAGCAGGTTCAAATCGACCTCAGGACTAGATTCAGAATATTTAATCCCATAGAATGATAGAAACATCGATGGATTATAGGTGGAAGAAATAAAATATTTCTTCATCTGCCTAGGTGGTTCTTAGAATTTCTAGCCATTTGATTATCATGTTTAGTATGGATCAGTCGTTCAATTTCAGGATTAGGTTCAATTAGGTTAGAAAAAATTATATCGTGCATGTATTAGTGCAAACCCTAATATGTGTGTTGTTAAGATTTTTTTTTTTTTAAGAAAAAAGAGGAGAAAAAGAAGAGAAAAGAAAGAAAGAGAAAAATTCTAAAGGTGAGATCCTTAAGAAAAGTCTTAGACCTAAAGATGTAAGATGAGAAGAATTAGTTGTGGTTAAGTGTTAATTACAATCAAATTAGCAAACAGTTAAACCTAGACACCTACGGATTTCTTAGACCTAATAGTTCGATGTAGAGTGGCTTAGTATAGATACAAATTGGGTTTGTTCTTACTTTCTTCAACTAGCCAGGTAAGAGGTGAGGTCGTGGAGGTCCTCCCGTTACTTGCCTTAGACACCAATTGAGTTGGTCAAGTAAGCTAACGGAACTAATTAAATAACTATGAGTCTACTTAGGCAAAGTCTTTGTAACCTCTAGCCTTAGACACTAGTTTCAAAGGTGAGTCTAAACTTACTTTATACTTGACTTGACCACAATACTCAAATTGAACTCAATTGATCTTAGAAGCCCATGTCTACTTGATTTTAGTTAGGTTTGGATTAATGCGGAATGCTGGTTGGTTATTTTTGGGCTAAGAAAGGATGATGAAATCTTCACCTTATCTTGTTATAGGTGTTGTCCTTAAATTAATTTGAGATGAATATGCACAACCAATTTCAAACAAGAGAATTCTAAGCAACTAAATTAGATGCATGAAATTAATCAAATTTGAAAGCTTATCTTGTCTCCAGCAATCACCAAAAGAAATTCTAAGATGATGAATGCCTCTAACAATTAAATTTCTACTCTTGTCATGCAATTTTTATTAGGTTTGTGTTGGTGAATTTTAGGTTAATTAATAAAAAATAGTTAGGGTTAGGGTTAGGATTAATCTCACCAAATAAAATTGAAAGCTTTCTATCTTTTTTTTCTATAAAAAAAATCAAAAAAGTTAGTAAACTATATTTATAAGAAAATCAAAGAAATCAAACATTAAAATTATTGTCTTCCCCAGCAACGGTGCTAAAAATTGATACGATCGTGATGTTATCGTTAGGATACCGTGATTATCAATCAAATTCTGACTTCAATAAAATTTAAAAATACATAGAAAGTAGTGAATCAGGTAGAATCTACAGAGAAGACAGGATTTTGATTTGAAATCTTTGATTTTACAAAAAAAATAAAATTTTGAAGAAAGTAATTTAAATCAAAAAATTAAAATTAAAAGTATAAAAAATAAATCGAATACTAAGATTTACTAACTAGATCCTAGCATCTACTTTCAATAAAAATAAATAAAAAAAATTTAAAGTATAAAAAAATAAATTTTATATTAATTAAAATTAAAATTTAAGTATAATTTTTTTTAAAAAATAATAAAATAAAATAAAAATAAAACTATAATAAGAATCTGAATTTGATCAGTCCAGCCTCATCGGAAAGATGATTGATGACCTCTCCTTCTTCTATCATACTCCGTAGAGCGAACTGGCTTCTCTCCTTCTTCTCCTTGGGTCCTAAAGCTATATAATATTTTTCTCTATTTTTTTCTACCCTTTTCACTGAATTTTTCTGCTCTCAAAGCTTATTCTCGGACCTCTTATTTATAGATAATTTTTCATAATTTTTTGATAGGAAAAGAGTCCTAAAATCCTTAAAAATCATTTTAATCTCTTAGAAATATTTTTGGCCATCGGATCAGGCTTGGACCACCCAGATCTACTCGAAAAATCAATGTTTTAATCTGAATCAAAGTTGGATCGAATGTCAGCAGTTCGATCTGGGTTCTGATGAAGTTTTGACCATCGGATCACGCAAAAGAACTCCTATTCAAAGTTGAGAATGTCCTCAGCCGTCCGATCGCTTGATGGATCACTTCTGAGCTGTCGGATCGTGTAAATCCTCTTCTTATAAATCAGCAGCAAACGTGGACCGTCGAATTTGGGTCGGGATGGATATCAGCCATTGGATCATGCCTAGAATCTTTCTCTCACTGTGAGCCATGTCTGTGGACCGTGAAACTATTTTCGTAGACCGCGCTCTGGCTCTATGGATCGAGCTGCCGATCCAACGTGCACCGGAGGCTATTTTTTTTATTTTTTAAGATATTTTGGCTCCATTTTGGCTTCGATTTTCATCTGAAAAATTAGAAAAAATATGTATTAAATTTTAAAAAAATTTTCATCATCTTGATACTTAAATTACTCAATTAACTCAATATCTATTTTTTATAAATATATTTAATTTTATATTTTTTAAAAAATATTTATTTTTTAAAAAAATTTAATTTATTCATGAAATTAGATTTTTTAAAAGATGTAAGCACCATAAATTATCAAAAATATCTACAATAAATACAAAAATATATCACTTATCATTGCACAAAAGCATCTACACTCTCCATCTTGACTTAAAGTGAGCTCAATCAAAAAATATGAGGAAAGTATAAATTTGCTGTAGGATATTTAACTTTAGAAAATATAAAAGTAAAATCATAGAACACACTCAACAACTTATTAATTTTCATAATTTTATCCTACTCTTCTTCAAATGGACAATGCTTGTAATTGGAGTCACTTAATTTCAAATGAAAAAAAGCACGACGATAAACAAGAGCACTGTCTAGCATCAAAAAAGTTGAATTTCATTTTGTGGGAACATCTTACCTTAAACATTTTTTACTTACCAAAGATATTTGTCCAACACATTCCAAAAATTTTTATTTTCAAACTTGTGAACCTCTTACATATTTAACACTTTTACAAATCCTATAAATAGATTCATCTATCTCCTTTAATCCCTCTTGTATAATTAAATTAAGAATATGAGCACAACATCAAACATGAAAGAACTCAACATTTGAGTAAAATGTATCTTTCAAATTAAGATGGATCTGTAATATATCAACAAAAGTATCATTTACCGATGCATTATCCAACATCATATAAAATAACTATTTTTCAATCTCCAAATCAATTAATAAACCATAGATCATTTCACACAAAGATATGCCATTGTATGGAGGAGGCATGAAATGAAAGTTAAGAACTTTCTTTTGCAACATCTATTTTTCATCAATAAAATTGGCGGTTAAACATAAATATCCATCAGCAGTAATAGAGGTCCAGCTTATCTTAGAAGGAATTGAGTGTAGCCATAATAATAACTTTTCTTATACAATTTCAGCATATCTGTCTTAACAATATTCCTTGATACTAATCTGACATCCTCATAAACATAAGCAAATAAAGATCTAATACCTTCATACTCAACAAATTGAAATGGTAGATCATGCTTGATAATTGCATATATTAATAATTCATAAAATTTTTCTAGATTAAATTTACCAGACTGCATTGATATGGAATCCTTGAGATTGTGAAAAAATCATTTGCCCCACATCATGATTCTTCTAACAATTCTATGCTGCTTCAAATTTTCAATCCCAACCTTACCACCAAATTGATATTCCATACCACACTTGATGCATTTATATTTTTTTGTTGTTTCTTTTGTATGAAAAAATTAATAAATAGGTGAAGTTAATTTTCTTTTACGTTTACCAATGGAATCAGCAATTGTAGCTATATTTGAACCTACGAGGGCCGATTCATTGGCACCATCATCATCACTTTCCAGATCTACATTGACGATAAGCTCTTTATCCATCTATATCATATAATGAAAATTTATATTAACCACCAAAAAATTAAAAATACTTAGAACATCAAAGAAGGAAAGAGGAAGAAAAAGCTCAGATTTAGTATTTAATCTACAACTAAATGAAACAACACAATCGATTGCCTATAGAAGAAGGCCGTCTAAGATTATTGCTGTTAAAAATAGTTGAATCAGCAAAAAGATATCCCAAAATCATCATAACCTCCATATACAAACCTTAAAGCAAACCTCCATAGTGCACATTGGCCATTGTGCACATTTTGACAATCAGTATAAAAAATAAAAATTAAAAAATATAAAATAGTAACCTACAATCATGATAAAAATTTGAGAATACAAAAAAAAATATAAAATATAAAAATACTAACCATTTTATCTCTAATCTAGATTGCTGATTATTTAAATATCAAGTTATAGATGAAAGTCCAATTCTCATATCATCATAAACAAACAACAACCACAACAATGAAAACAACGAAGTGAAATGGGCAAAACATTAGAAAGCAGCTGCAAGCTAAAATGAGCACTATCATGATAGATAGAACCTACTTTTTATGATACACATAAAGTGACATAATAAATAATAATACCAAAACGTTAATCACACCATAGATCTACCAGGATATTAACTCTTTCCTACATCCTAGTAACTGAAGTACAATATACATACATCTAACCTTTGTATATAAAGCAAGCTTATCAAATTTTAAAGCATAATCATTGCACATGTTGATAATCATGAAAAAAATAAATATGAAAATTCAAAAATCTAAATTAAGGATTAAGAAAAGTATACCTTGGGAAAGATTAAGAAAGCATGGAAGGAGAAAAAGAAAAAAAAAAATCCTAAATCTCAAACAGCCAACCTGCCTCAGCAACGATCGTTGGAGAAGAATGCAGCAACCAGATAACCACCAAAAGAGAAAAAAGGAAAAAACCCTAGATGGCTAGATCTCAAGCGGCCAAGCCGCCAAAGTGCCAAGCAACATAAGCCCTCAAGGATTAGTGACGAAGGAGGATCGTCACCAAAGAAAGAAACTAGAGGAAACCACGAGAGGGGAGGGGCTTCACAGCTCGTTCGGCCACCGTTGGGAAGGAAGCTGCAAGCACTGACCACCGAAAGAAATGGAGGAGCCCCAGCCACCATTAAGAGGAAGCATCAGCTGAAGGAGGAGTGGAGGAGCGAAAGAAGAAATCCTAGATCTAGAAGTCGGGGATGGGAGGGAAGATGAAAGATCGGACACCAGAGAGGCAGAGCCGCAGAGCGAATGCCGAAGGATTTCAATTTTTCTTAGGATTTTAGCTTTTATATTTAGCGGACAGCAGATTCATGGGTTACAACCCGACCCGATCCAATTCATTTATTAAACAAATTAAACGGATTAGTTGTCTGAAATCTGAATCCGATCCGATTATTAAATAGATTAAACAAGTCGATCCATTTATGATCTGAATCTTTTTAATTCAAATTCAAATCTGTTTAAGGTGGATCGAATATGGATCGAATTGACGGATCGGATTGAATTTTACCGTCCCTAATGTTAATATGATCATTTATTTTTTAAAAAAATTATAATTAATATATAAAATTAAATAAAATTAAATATAAATCAGATAGTTATTTATCTATATTTATATTTATTTTTTTAAATTAATATAGTTATAAGTATCAATTTTTTTGAAATATCCAAATTTCAAATCCTAGATTCGGATATCAAAATTGGATTGGACGGATTTTTTTAAATTATTTTTTAAAATTTTATCCGCAGCATCAAGCGCTTTAAAATCAACAGCGGGCCCGGAACGTGCGTTCGGACGGCAGCGGCGCGGGCACCGGGGGAAGAAAGGTAACAGAAGCAAAAGAAGGAAACGCCGCAACCAAAGGATCCAGATCAGATGAAGAGCGGCCGGAAGAAGGGCGATGCCGCCACGCCGTCCGACGGCGGTGACGGAGGAGCGACCGCGGCGCCGCCGGGAGCGGTGGAGGTGGGCCCGGCACTAGCCGCGGCGGTAGAAGAGAAGGCGTCAGCGGACGCGGGGGCGGGCGCAGAAGAACAGGAGGAGGAAGAGGAGGAGGGCGAGGAGGGAGAGGAGGAAGGGGATTTGGAGGGGGAGGAGGAGGAGGTGCCGAAGCTTGGCGAGGACTTCTACGAGATCGAGGACATTAGAAAGAAGAGGGTGCGCAAGGGCCAGGTCCAGTATCTCATCAAATGGTCAGTGTGAAGTAAAAATAAATCCCACCTACGCACTTCTCTTCTCCTCCTCCTCCTCTTTTGCTCCCTATTAGGGCTTAATCTCTTTGTTTATTGGATTGGGGTACATGGAAGGCGGGGATGGCCGGAGACAGCCAACACCTGGGAACCCTACGACAACGTCAAATCCTGCGCAGATATCATCGAAGCCTTCGAAGAGAGGTTCGTTCGTTCGTGCCTACACAAACCATCCATGATCCTTCCTCCGTTTTCTTCTTTTTCCCTCTCGCTGTGAAGTTTAATGTTGGTTTGCGGGGGTTGATTCTGTAGGTCGCGGTCGACCAGGCCTTCGCGGAAGCGCAGGCGCAAGCATGGGGCTTCGCAAGGCGTGGTCAAGAAGAAGCAGCAGCAGCAGCAGCGCTCCGGCCAGACGGAGGAATCTCCAGCGGCCACCGCCGAGAATCCGAGATCACCGTCTCAGGACAAGATGGCTGCTGCCAATTCTACTGATAGAGCCAGGGAAGCGGAGGCAAATGATGCGGTGGAGGAGGGCAACGGGAAGGAGCTCGGAGGTGCGGTCGGGGCGAATGGGTCCCCGCTGCACGGAGCTCAAGATGAACAGAAGAAAAGGGGTGAGAACGGGAGTCCTAGTCTTGCGGATCCAAAAGAAGGACCGTCCATTTCCATCCATCTGCCCGGCGGGCGGGAGGAGGATGGTTCCACCGATGGGTTCTCCAAAGTGGAGAACGCCCAGCCCTTGCAGCAGGGCAACCAAGTCACTGGTGCCAAGAGGAGGAAGTCTGGATGCGTGAGGAGGTTCAAGCAGGACTCACGTCCTTGTGATCGGGATGAGGTGCGCAATGCAGCTGCCAGGGGTGCAAATGGATCTTGCGGCAAAGGTGAAAAGTCGGGGAATGAAGATGTTGGTTCCACTGAAGATGAGATTGGTGACAAAAACAAGGCGGATGACTCTGCAAAACAGCTTTTTATTGCGAAGATCATTAAGCCGATCCGTTACTATGCGACGGTGACGGACAATGTGCAGCAGGTGTCCATAACATTCAAGGCTCTGAGGTGAGCATAAGCTAAACTAGGATTCTGACTTACCTCTTGCTGTGTTTTTTTGCAACTTGTGTACTTCCATTACTTCTTCTTTTGGACACTATTTTTGGATCAGGTCCAAGTTCAGCATGCTTAGAGGTTGCATGTTGCTAGGTAAACCTTCAAAAAGTGAAAGCATCAAAACCCAAACTACTAGATGCTTGAAGCACCCTCAAAATTTAAGAAACTTCTTTAGTTTTGCTATTGTATGATATGAAACTAATTAGATATGCATTTTAGAAGTAATCAATTTTTTAGTGCAAATCTTGCATGCAAGATTCTATGCTGATGTTTGATCTTTGTTGCATATCTGTTAGGCACATGCATTTTCATCGAGTTGCTGTTTTGATTTGCCTCGAGCTATGCTACATGAATTAACATGTTGTTTCTAGCTTTGTGCCATCATATACATGACCACTGTGTAGCCTGAGCTGCATATCTGCTTGACCTTGTGCTTTAAGTTATAAGGTTTTCTACCTTTTATGAATTCTCAAGTGCCATTGCTTTTAGATTTGGGCATAACATGGTGTGGTATGACACATTGCCATTTCAAAAATGGAGTGTCCTGAATCCATCCGTTCAAAGATGTTGCACTTGGTAGAATATTTTGGAGTGTCCATTCAAGGACACACTAATGCAAGTGCTGATGCTTCTCAAAGAAATTATTTAAAATATTGCCACAATATTCTAATAAAATGCCATGAGGTTTTTTTTTCTTTCATGGCAATAGGTTTCTAAGATAAATTTAATTATGTATGTATCTATATATATATATATGCATATATGCCTGTACGTATGCAGGTGACTATTTACATGCTTAAGAATTGTGTCTTTAGGGGATTTTTGGATGGAAATTACATGTTTTTGTTTCCTTTTTATTGGCAAGCTTTCTTGTACAGGGAGATTTTGAAGGGAGCAGGTTGCACTAGCTTAGATAGGTGACCAGTAAAACTGGCCTGATTCATTGTTAACTATCCTTTTCCCTGCTTACCTTGGCTCGAAATTTGGCACTAGTTCTTAAGACAGATAGTGTCAAGCCTACAATCAACCAATTATGAAAATCTGCTCAATTCTTCCTTGGAGTCTTCTCAATTTAGAGTTCGCTTCATAGCAAACTCCATCTTGTTGAAAAAGAGGCTTTGATGTGGCATACACATGCACACGCATGCATGAATATATAAATATGTATATATGTATTATGCACATGTTTATGTATATGTATGTATATGCTTCTTTATTTGTTTATCTGGTCTAGAAGTATTTGTATGTTGAGTATTTTGAAGCTTGAAGTTCTAAAAACTTTTAACTTGGTTGTGCTCCTTATTTCTTTTTTAATGAAAAGCTAATTAAACACTTAAGATCTTCAGCAAAAATGTAGATGCAGCATTGTCACCTTCTGTGCATGATATTTTGAACTTCTTGCTTGAATCTGCATGTGTACTTGTTTGTGATCCATTTCATACATAGAACATAGCTCGTCTAAACACAATGTGACTCCAAAAATTGGGATATGTCCTGTAGACCTCTAAATTTTAATATTTTTTACTCTTTATTATTATTATTATTATTTTTTAATGTGATTCGAGGAAGTTGTACATGCTTGATTGTGCATCCAAGTTTATATCTGCTGAATCTAAATGATAAAGAAGGCATACACAACTCCAAATAGTCCAACACCTTAGGAGTGACAGACTAAAGGGATGATTTGGAATCATGATCGTGGGGTGAAGAACCTGTTAGCCAAAAGAATCACTTAAGTTATTTTGCACTTTCTACACAATTTGCATTGCAATGGTTGCACCTAGCTAGTTTGTGGAAAATGTCAAATGGCCATTTTAGTCATCATCATCATGACTCAAGTCCTTTTTTGTTGGAATGGGGCCAATTGTACATATGATCTATTGTCAACTTAACTCTTGATGTTGAGCCTTTTTAAGAGTTGTTGCTGAACTCTCTTGCAAAACATCTTTATGCAAGAGAGTGATACCTAGAAGAATGGTTGGCAGGCACGGAAGCTTATTTTTCCTTGTTTTTGCCTTATCTTGCTAGTTGTCTTCCTTGCCCTTTTATGGATTTAGGAGAGAAGAGGAAAACCTATAACAACCTAGAACCTTATCAAAAAGGCTAGCCGAAAGGTATTATTTAAGTTCATTGGCTCTGTAAAAGTATTTAGGAATCTATCTAGTACATAGCCAATGTAGGACTAAACACACACTATAGATCTTCACATATTCCTCCTTTTTAAGTTCTAACATCCTCGTCAGACTAAGGGATCAAATCCATGCAAATCCATTCACAAGTATCATAAATCCAATTATAAACAACACAATCGGCCCATGGTTAGCTCTATTGGACTCTTGCTACAATGTTCCCTATTCCACATGGGCCATGGGCCTGGTTTGCTTTGATACTATTTTTAACGACCAAGATCTCATCTAAAAAGGCTAGTCGGAAAATATTATTTAAGTTCGTCGGCTTTGTATGAGTATCCAAGATTCACCCAATGCAAAGCTGATGTAAGGCTAAACGCACGTCTGCAAGGGTCCTCATAAAACTTATTCCTCTTTGTTGTTTAAATTTACATAACGAAGGAACAATCTTCCAAATTTCCCCTAGCTTGGAGAGAGCTTAAGAAAGAGGGAAAATTTTGGTTAAATGGAAGCGTAGTCCCATTAAAAAAATCATTTAATTATGCTAAAAAATAACTAGTAATTAATTCTATTAGAATGATGCACCGGTGTAAACTCTAAACTCTAAAGGCAAACCATTTAAAGATAGAAAGAAGCAAGCATGGAATCTTCACATTACACCGAGTCTAGTGTGAAGCACACATAATGAACATGAGAAGAAAGGATGATGGTGATCCCTTCTGTTTTTTTAACCACTATAGTGATAAAAGCACTCCTATTTTTGCTTTATGCACATTCTTTTCACTTTTCCTTTAATTTAGATTACTAAAACAAATGGGATGCTTTTTTTTTTCTCGAAGGTGATATATGTATATATTCTATCAATGAGACATGGACAAACAGCTTGGGAACTCAAGGGCGGAGATAAAACACTCTTGTGTTATCATAGTAGAGATTTTTTTCCCCAAAAAATGATTGTATCAATAAATAAACTCTTTATTTTGTTTCATCCTCTTTCTTTTTGTCCCTTAAATATAGAAAATCAAATACTAGGCAGGGTGTATTTTTTTCAGAATGGAGTATGTGTAAAATGGAACATGGACAAACATCTCAGTGATGTTTGTATTTTTTCAGAATGGAGTATGTGTAAAATGAAGCATGGACAAACATCTTAGGGACTCATGGATGGAGGCTTAAAGCCTTTCATGCTATAACAGAAGAAACTAGAGGATCTAAATCCATATAGCTATACCACTCTTAGGGGTTGTATGGTTGCATGTGAATCTATTGGCATGCAATAAGATTTGTTGTTGTAAATAGAAATGCTACAATTCATTTGCATTTGCAAAAACTTTTTTCCGTTTGGTTGCTTGTAACTAACAACTACAAATGAATTTGCTATTGTTTGCTTGCATGGTGCTGAAAGCCTGAAACAGTTGCAAAATCCTTGGAAGTGACCAGTTAAGGTTAACAATATATTGTACATTCTTTTCATGGCATACAAGCATTCATAAATTTTCAAGTCCATAAGTTCCACAAGTTTATCTTTTCTCATGAAACACACATACAAGCATCATTAACTTCTCAACTCCATAGACAAAAGGAACTTAGAAGATAGCTATTAGTTCATGGTGTACCGTTATAGATTAGCTATAGTCATAGGTGTCAGGAATTACACGCTACTACTCTAGCAACATCTCCTGATAATTTCTGATCAACACCATGGAAGAGGGAGATGGAGAGGTAGAGGAGCTACAAGAGGAGGGGGCAATTTTTTTTTTATTATTTTTTTTGGTGTGGGGGGAGGGGGAGGGGGAGGGGGAGGGGGAGGGTGCCGGTGTAGGTGGAGATGGAAGAGACTTAGAGAGAGATGAAGCGGGTGAGGTGGAAGAGGGCCAGGCAGCTATGGTGGAGAGGGTGCCCTGGTGGTGGTGGAGATGGAAGAGAGCATGAGAAGGATAGAGAGGGATTGGAGGTTGAATAGGAGGGGACTGATGATGGTGGGTGGGTGTCCACGATGGTAGTGGGGATGGAAGAGATAGAGAGAGATAAGAGAGAGATAAAGAGGGAAAGGAGATAAAGGAGATCCTATCAAGTTTGGCTAGATTTGAGCAGGTCCAAGTGGATATTGCTCATCCACTGTGGGGGGAGGAGGGAGAGAGAGAGGTCTTTATCATTGTCAGAGGAGAAGGGGGCTTGTTAGAGGAGAATGGGATGTAGGGTGGAAAACACTAGCAGATCATGGCGTTGGAGTTGAGGATATATAGTGGAGTGGGAGTTCACATGCAAGTTGCAAAACCTTTTGCAGTCGACTTTGGTTACAATTATTTTGCAACTTCTTGGGCTTTTTAATAGTAGCTTGCAAGCAAGTTGCACCAAACAACTGCAAGTAATTACCTTTATTTCATTTGTTGCATTTGGTTTTGCAGCCTTTGTCTGTAGGAAATAAAATAGCACCTTGAAGCAAAATAGTCCAACTGTTGTCTCTATCCGGGTTTTAAATATTGGCCAAAACCTGGGACCAGGACTGGTGCAAATGAACCAAAATTTTGAACTTCAATCAGGTTTTGCTAGTTTTCACAATTTCAACTGAAACTAGCCAAAATTGGTTTTTGAATGTTTAACAAACACATATATCTGAAACATCATTAGTTTTTTAGCTATAGATAGCACTGTCACATGTAGAGATTTATGCACGTCTGATTGAAGTGGGTTGTTTTGGGGGAAGGAGGACCTCTTATTATTCTGGAGAATCTGAAAGGACCTGTGGGACTAATTACAGCAGCTTAATGTCCCCTACTTGTCTTCTTTTGATTATTGAAAATTGGCTGAGGTGAAGGGGTGAGCAATATTCATCCCTGTCCCCTCCAGAGTTATAGCAACTCAACACTCTTTTCCCACCATTCCTTTCCTCATGGATAACACTCCACCATATCAATGCTAACAAAGCAATAACACTAATAGATATTTCAAGGTGAAGGGAGCAGTAGCATTTCTTCTTTATTGTTTTAATATTTTGCTAAATAAGTAAAAACATAGTAGGGTTCTTTTTTTCTCATTACTAGCTTCATTATTATTTAGAAAGCATTAGATCTTGGTGTGATTCCTTTTTCTCACTTGTATAGTATTTTCTTTCTTAGATGAATTATTAAAATGAAACAAAATGAAGTGTGCCTAGATGCTTCTGAGCCAAAAACTACTCAAATTATGCAAAATTAAGATCATAGCTAATTTAAGACACAATACAATAATGTGAGATAACTTCTCTTGATTTCTTTTATTTGTTTTCTATTCTTCTGGAGTTTATTCTGATTTTTTTGGCCAAAATTTCAAAACTCCAAACAAAATTGTTGAAACTGAAACCTGACAAGTGGGACCAAAATTGAAATTTTGTTCTAAAACCTTGGTTTCTATTAAATTATTGAAGGTTCCTGTTTTATCTTCTTTAACTATGACTTTACAAGTTGCAGCCATTATGTTCTTTTAAAAGCCAGGTCTTTTGAAACATAAGACATTTTTATTTTTATTTTTTTTTTACTTGCGTTTGAACTTTCTTTCCTTTGACCTTTGATTGAGCGTTCAACCTTCGTTGAAGATATCTATGGTGAGGTTGCCTGGTGGCTGACTTATCACATATATGGGCCATTTCAAATGGTCCTTGCGCAAATTATCTTTGTTCTAACTGTAAGATCTTCTTTTCCCATGAAAAATGAGGAGACAAGAAGTTTTTGAGACTTATTATTGATTGGTTTTATATAGGAAATAAACGAGAATGAAAGATGAAAACAATGGGTTTTTTCTTCATGCCATTTTTTCTACTAAGTATCAAATATTGAGAAAATACAATGATAAAAGGCGAATCATATTAACCTTGAAACATTTCCACTATAAAGATTGTCAAACTTCATGAGATGACTATGTCATCCAATGTAAAATGCCATTGTCTCTATTGGATATAATTCCTACCTTCATATCCATTGTCACTGCTTTGCCACAATTGGTATCATTGTCATGTTGCCATCACCATGCTAGAACTACCATTACCACCGGTATTGTTGTCTTTGCTACCACTGCCTTTAACGTCACTACAACAACTACCACCACAAGTGTTGTTATGACTTATGACTAACCATCATTATGGCCCCACCACCACCAATGTTGCAGTTGTATTCATTGCTACCATGTCACAGTGTTACTACTAAGATGGAAATCATTATCGGGAGGGTTAGCACTATGGTGCAGCTTGATTCACGATCAAGACCCATTAGATCAACTTGAGATGATTCAGCAGCAAGGCTCATTTCTGTGATGTAAACCATTGGCAGGTTGACTAGGCCAACTCGGACTGGAATTGGAGGGGGGGAGGGGAGAAGAGCAAAGGGAGGATAAGAGCTTGGTTGGTGAGACAATGAGCTGTAGGTATGATGGGAAGGCGTGATGACTAGTGACGATAATGGGTGATTGGTAACAGGCAAGGCAGGCCAATGAGGTTGGATGATAGGTTGGACATTGAGACTAGTGGCATAGATGAAGAGGAGAGGTGGAGTCAAAGAAGAGGGAACTACGAGTGGGATAGGATGTGGATGGGGAGGCATTGAAGGGGAGGGAAGACGAGAACTAAGGATTGCAAAGAAAGGGGATGGCTAAAAGATTAGGATTTAGAATTTTTTTTTTTTTTTGTAACATCTAATATGTAATATATAATATATTATATATAATATTACTTAATATATCAATTTGATAATAATATGTTTATCAGTTCATGATTTGATAAATTAGAACCCTCCAACCTGAACTTAACCAATCTAGCTTGTCGACCAGGCTATCTTGGCATGTACTTGACTCATGAACATAATGAGGAAGGTTAGATGGGTCAAAATCAGTTTTGTTTGGTGCAGGTTAAAAGGTTAGGGATAAAACTCCTAAATCATCACTACTTTTAGCACTACTGGCTACTGCTCTTGCCATCAGAATCATTGTCATTACTGGCACAAGTAGGAATATTGCTGTTGTTCTCATTACACATTTGCTGCACCAATTTAAGGGTAAAAGTGGATCGGATAATATCCGTCTAGATCCATTTTTACATCCAAATCTATCTGAATATGTATAGAAACTTGAGCATCCGACTAGTATCCATATACGTCAACAAAATGGATATGGATATAGATAGACAACTATCTGATTTGTATCCGAGTATCTGATTCTATTGGTAATCCTATTTAATTTTATATAGTACTCATAAATTTTTAAGGTAAAAATGACCACATTAATATGCTATTAGCTTGATTTATCATCTACTTAGTAAACTCTTTGATTCTGTGGTCATAAAGTTTAATTATCTGACTTATGTTCGTATTCATATCCATACTTCTGGTATTCGATTTGTATCCGCATCCATTTGAAACAAATATGGATATGAATTTTTGCATCCGATTAACATCCATATCCGTATCAGTATTAATGAAACAAAATAAATATGGATATGAATATTACAAATATCCAATCTGATTTCAGCCCTACGCACCATCGCTGCTTACTGCTGCCAATGCCACTTCCTTTCATTCAATCTGTTTTCAGTGTGTCCATTCAACAAATCTCTTTTTTTATAGTTTCTTTCCTTGTAAATCTTTCTCATGTTTTCCATCTATCTTTTCAGCTTTTCAACAATTTTATTGTGCTCTTGCAAATTCCTTCTTACTTTTGGCATGGTCTAAAATATCTAGTTTGTATTTTAGCTTATGTTGCTATATTCACAACTTAAGCTTCCTTTATTCCACTCATTTAAGCCCCTTTCCCTAAGTTTACCATGGCCTAATGTGTCCAAGTATATGCATAGCAATCTGGTATAGACCTCATTCTCTTGGGGGCTTTTATCCATTTGTATGGAACCTAATCTCAGTTTGGACTGTTTGGTTTCTATTATATTATGTATGTTGCAAAAATTGATGATTATTAGACCAAAGTTTTTAGTAGAAGTGCACATTTCTGATAGAGTTAGTTCATTTTCTTGATAGTGTTGTTTCAATGGGACGTTGTTGTTTAGAATTGCTGATATGGTGCAGGACACATTTCTGTGATGTTTATCAATGCATAAACAAGATTTCTAGTTTATGAACGTGTCAATGGTTTAGGGTTAAAAATGCAGTTTAACCTTTTAATCTTATAGTATTTTTAACAGATTTATTCGTGATAGAGCCATAATATAAGTGTGGGGGAAGTTATATATAGTCTGATATTGCAATATTGTGTATCATTTGATAGAATCTTTCATCTTTTTCAATAGATGCATATTGACAGTTCCTGTGAGCTGTTTCTTGGATGAATTTTACTGACAAGATGGCTATAGTCTATACGTTTTGGTTTTCCACGTCTGCCCTGTCATCTGTGTCTCTGCTTTGCATACCTTGTTCTCATGTGTCCTTTAGGCCCTGTTTTCGGTTTGGAATAGGTAGCAAGAATTATTTTGCGGAAAAAATGTAGGACTAAGTCTGATTAAATCTGTTCAATCATTTTTCTCAAATAATTTATCCAGTTCTCAGGAAATAAGCAAGTAAAAAGTAGCAATTGTCTTTTCTGGATTCCCAATTTTGTCCTTATTTTAACCTCCCTTATTTTTGTGCCAAAAAGGTTCATCGATGGAAGCGGGATAAGTGGGTTTTGTTGAGGATTTTTTCACATTATTTGTGAATAAAGCACAGTTTGTTAACTAAGTTAACTGCTCTTGTGTCATATTTGATTCACTCTTGATTCCTTTTTTTTCAATAAATTTCTTCGCCAAAAATCATTGAGACTTGCTAAAGTCTACAGCCAACTAAAGCCATTTATAACAAAACTATGGTTGGAATTTTTAATTGTTTCAATATTCTGTCTACCAGCATTATTAATAATATAACCATGCATAGAGGGTTATGGTTTCTTTTGCGGCAAATATGTTCCTTCTTTGTTGCAGTGATCTATATATAATAGGTTTAGGTTATTGTTTTGATCATTTAATGTATCTTTTGTTTTTTCTTCTAAACAATAACTTCCTATTCATCGTTATTTTTATCAGTACTTCACTAGCTATCCTCAAAGGTCCTATAACACATAATGGTTCATTAATTAAAGAATATGCTCATCAAAATTAAAGAATAGTCATTGAAAATGGAAGAGAGTATTTTTGAACTGCAGGAGGATTTTGTTCAGAACTCTGATTGTTATGTTTAATAAAAGGCAATTAGCTGGGAGTCTTCATGCTTCTATGGGAGATATGGATTTCAATGAGTGGAACCAGCATCTGTATGAGGAGTAAATCTGTGCTTCTGATGTTTTCAAGATCATGATATTGCCTTTTTTTTTTCATCAGAAGCCGTGGTTATTTTATTTTTCTAATACAGATGTTCAGCTTTGAAATTTTGTAGCAGTAAGAAATTTGGTTTGTTCTTTGCCTTGATCCACTCCAAATATAGAAAAACCTTTGACAGCTGCTACTTGATCAATTATTAGGGATCCTTACTAGCCCTCAGGCCTTCTAGGTTTAATGATAAGCTCTTTACTTCTTGTCATGACTTTACCATTACCCCAGAGGGTTGACATGAGGTTCAAACTAGTTTTAAAATAGCAATATTCGGTGGATCATTATTTAAATTATAAATTCATCTCCATATAGTTAGATTAGGCCTGTAGGTTAAGGTAAACTCAGGTTAGAACATGACACCATTCTGATTTCTGTTAATGTGAGAATTTTACTAAGAGCCCTGTCCTACCTTTCTCACTCAAAGTGTAATAAGATGCATTGCTTTTGATGAGGGAAACAACCTTTACTTTCGTAGCATCTATATTTTTAATTTACTGCAGCTAGGCTAGATGACAACTGCTGTTTTGATCATTTATTTTTCCTTTCGTTTTTTCTTGTGAACAATAACTACCTATTCATGGTTATGTTCGTCATCACTTATCTAGCTATCTTCAAAGGTCCTATAATATATAATGGTTCATTAATTAAAGATATGACTCTGTCAAAAAATCGAAGGGAATATTTCCAAACTCCAGGAGGATTTTGTGCAGAACTCTGATTGTTATGTTTAAAAAAGGCAATAAGTTGAGAGTCTTCATGCCTTAATGGGAAATATGGCTGTTGATGAGTTGAACCTGGCATCTATATGAGAAGTAAGCCTATGCTCCCGATATTTTGAAGACCATGATATTGCTTATTGTCATTACAAGTTGTGGTTATTTTACTTTTCTGATAATGATGTTCAGCTTTGACATTGTAGCAGTAAGAAATTTGGCTTGTTCTTTGTCTTGATCCATTCCAAATAGAAAAACCTTGGAGGACTGCTCCCTATTTGAGCAATTATTAGGCATCCTTACTGGCCAATTGCCCTTACTGGGTTTAATGATAAGCTCTTCAATTCTTGTCATGACTTTACCATTAACCAGAGAGTTGATATGAGGTTCAAACTAGTTGTAAAATAGCAATATTTGATGGGTCATTCTTTAAATTGTAAAATGATCTCCATATAGTTAGATCAGGCCTTTTGGTTAAGGTAAACTCAGGTTAGAACATGTCACCATTCTCATTTCTGGTAACGTGAGAGTTTACTAAGAGCCATGCATGCCGTTCTCACTCAAAGTGTAACCAGATACATTGCTTTTGGTGAAATAAACAATCTTTACTTTCATAGGATCTATATTTTTAATTTACTGCGGATAGGCAACGCTACAACTGCTAGGATTAATTATTGATGCATTTTATGGCAACATAGGGAGTTAATATGTGGTCAATTAACCTTCATTGAAGCTACCATTTAAGGTTTCGAACATGCTATCTTTCTTTTTTGGGGTAACATGAGAAATTTACTAAACGTTACATGCTGCCTTTCTCAGTGATCAACTGTAGTGAGATGTGCTTCTTTTGAAGTAGATTAGCTCTAGCACCCTGGTAGCATTTTTATAAAACTGACTGCAGCTTAGCAGGACTAGAATTTACCAGATAAAATATCAAGGCATGTATTAGCGGCATATGGAGTGAACATGTGGGTAACCAACTTTCTGTGAGATATTATGAAAGCCCTACTACCACTGTTGGTACCATCATTGGTTCCTAAGAGTGTTTAGTGTTAATGTGGCTTGAATTTTAGATATCTTTTATGGGCTCGAACTATGACCCAATCTGAAAAGCCCGCGTTGTGACCTGAATGAAATATTTTGGGAGGTCTGCGGTGGTAGCGGAGGGCACGGATCAGTATAAATATTGTATTTTCTGCCAATCTCGGCAGTTTTGTGAGAGGTTTGGGAAATCAAAGTGCGGCTAGGGTTTGGAGAGTTCTTGAGTGATTGTATCTCTCTTTTCATCATAGTGGAATTTTTCTCTCGTGTCTTGCCCGTGGACGTAGGCTTTTCAGCCGAACCACGTAAATCCTGTGTTTGTTTTTCCTTCTCTTCTCTATTTTGTGTGATTGTACGAATCTGTGTGTGTCCTATATTTGTGCTTGCAATAACATTTAGTTTGTCTTGCCATCTGGGACATGCAACCTCCTTTCCATTTGATTGAGATCAACATCTATGTCCTTGATTTGGGCTACTTAATGACCAAGCAGTTCTCATGCATTATGTTCTGTGTAATTATTGATAGTCCATAGGTTGAGCTAATCAATGTTGTATCGAATTTTGTGGTTGATATGCATAGCATGCCATGGATGTCACTTCAATGTGGTTACCCTGGTAATGGGAGTTGATTCTCTCGAGTTTTATTATGATAGCCATCTATTTGAATATGCATTCAGTAAATCTCTCCTGAATGAACATTTAGATAAGAGGTGGAACCATTGTTTGCCGACCTAGATGGGTTAGGCAATGCTAAACTGTATCGACGGAAAATCGATCTGGTTCCAACGTACAAAACGGCATAATGGTTGTCTCAGAGGGAGGGAGAAGACAGAGAGGAAGAGGGGGGGGGGAGAAGGAGAGGGAGAGGAAGAGAGGACCTCCGGTGATCGCCTGAGGCCATCCGAGCTCTTGTTGAGCTCAATAAGGGTAGAGGGAGGAAAGGAGAGAGAGGGAGAGATCTTTGTCGATTGTTCGGAGGCCTCCGAACAGACGGCGACGCTACTACGACATCTCTGACAGCCAGTGAGGCCGCACCGAGGGGCCTAAGGGCGGTCGAAGCCGGAGGAGGGCCTCTGCCCTCTAGTGCAAAACAGGGGTTTGCCCCTCTGTTTTGCTTTTTTTTTTGGGGGGGGGGGGTTTATCGCATGTTGCTGACTTCATTGTTTTTTTTTTTTTTTTTTTATAATTTTGGTTTTGCTGGCTTCACGGTATTTTATTTTTTTTATAATTTTGGTTGAAATCGGCAGCTACGTTGCTGACTTCGTGCAATAAAACCCAAAAAGATTAAAAAAATGCGAAACATGGGCGAATCCCTGTTTCACATTGGAGGAGGGCAGAGGCCCTCTTCTGGCCTCGACCGCCCTCAGGTGGCCTCTGGTGGCCTTTTCCTCTCCACATCCTCCCCCCCCCTCCCCGTCTTCCTCTCTTCCCTTCTATGCCCTCAGTTCGGTCTGGTATGGACTAGTACGGACCTGTACTGAACCCTACTGCCCGCCGGCTGGCATGGGGTCCGGTTCCGGTTTGGCGGTCCTTGGGTGGAACAGAAGGTGGAGTACAGTCATATTTTGCTGCCACCTTATTGCTGGTTTGGCATCAAGTGGTGCATTCTTCTAGAAATGTCATAAGAAAATAAGTCATAAAGTTGTATTAGTTAGGAAGCATAGTCACTTGTGCTTTCTTTGTATCGGACATCCATGATCATGCAATAAGAGTGTTGAAGAGCTTGTATTTTTATCAGAACCATCCTGTGACCGTATCTACCTGCAGAGCATTCAGTGATCTGGCTGTGCTTTTATTTCTTTTGTGTTTTTATTTCTTTTACTAAAACTCTAGAGTTAATAGAACCATCTGCCTTAGATTTTTGTTTTGCTGTCATTGAGCACTGAACTGGAATTATGCAGATGCAAAAGTGACATTATTAAAAGAACAAGCTGTTATGTCTGGCAACTTATGATTGTAGCAGTATGGTAAAAACAGAAGATCTACGTCAAACTGGATGTCACTTTTTTTCTTTTTTACTGACTAGTACTTTGAAAAAAATTATATATGATAATTTATTATTATTGCTTCTAATAGAGAAAGATGAATTTGACCGGATTTTTCACAAAACCTTGTTTCCTTCCTTTACTTTGTTTATATAAAACAAATTTTAATTCTATTTTGCTGCAGGGTTGCCCTTTTCAGTAAAGGCTTCAGAAAACTAGAACTTGATGACCTGCATACATTGCATTTGCTAGTTCAGAGTACATGTTTGGTTGTTTAGATGATGAGTGAGATTGTTAGAATACTGGTAGATTTTGGTCGTCATGGACATTTATTTGTCATGGAATGTGTTACTGACAATCCATTTGCTTGGTAGGTCTGATGGGAAAGAGGTGCTTGTGGATGACAAAGAATTGAAGGTCAATAACCCGCTGCTGGTATGATTCCTGGTCCTATTTTGCTTTCTGTTGAACTACTTTCATATGAAAAGTAAATTAAAATGTCTTGTGGCTTTCTTATGTGGCAGCTAATCAGTTTCTATGAGCAACATCTTCGTTATAGTCCACAGCCATGAGAAGCTTCTTTGGTGCTTTGATCTAGCCCATTTCTAGGATGGCTGATTGATGCATCACTGGAGTATGTTTAGCAGCAATTTTGTACGCAGTGTTGATTGTTTTAGATGACTTTTGATCAGTTTATGCTAAATACGCCCTCAAAACATTTACAGTTGCATCTTATCATCTGTTAATACCCAAGGGAAATGGAGGGTTCACTGTTGACAACCTCTTTATAATGCCTGATGATATTGCTGGATAAGTTACTGCACACCTGTTAACGTGAAAGATAATATATTGTGTATTTTAGCTATAATTCATTTGTGTTGCAAGATATTTGTAAGTGTATTTGAGGTTTAAGCAAATAGATGAGCATGGTTGAGTTCCTGCACTCATGGTATCTTACCATGACACGCAGTTAACTTCGTTTGCTACTTCATATTGAAAAGAGAAAAAGCCTTGTTTATTAGTTGCTATTTATTAAACCATCTGTGAATCTGTGATATCTGCAGGTTACTGAGGTTGCTAGTTACGCCTCCACTTGACAGAGAGCAAACTTGCCCTTCCAACCTGTCTTTTCCAGACTGATTGATCTGTTATTTTGTCCGCTAGTCATGGATCATATTTTTAGATTGTGGAAAGTCTTCCTTATCATTTTGTTTTTGGGTATCTTCAATTATCTATATGAATTTCTCCAGATTTAAGACTGGAAGCTCTGGTTTTTCTAATGTGGTTCAGATCACATGAGCATGCATGAGAATATGCTCTTTATTTCCATTTTGCATTGGATAAAAACCAGATGGATGCTGGAAAGTGTTGTAACCAAGGTTGATTTTAGGGAGTTGCCATTTCATCCATGGAAGCACAGGTGAGTGTAGACCACTCGAGTGATGCCGAGTTGGTATGATAAGAAGGACATAAGTACATGTACTTGCTTATCAGAAGCTGCATTTACCAGTGGACAATCTCTCTTGTACTGCTTAAATTTTCATATGTGAATATTTGTTCTAAGCAGTGTCAATGCCTTATAAATATCGGTATTTTGTGGAGAAGTTGCTGAGCCAGGTCGAAGAGCAGGATTCGTGATTGCCGATGGTCAGGAATTTTAATCTGCAGTCCTTATAAGAGAGGGGAGGCAACCCCAATATAATGATGGCGGTCCCAAATACTTTGGAGATGGAAAGAACCTCTCTTTCCTAATCAAAAGGTTGCAGCCATTTTGACCATTCGCTCCGGCTATGGTCGTTGAATTATATTAAGTTTCATTGGCACCGTTTGGCATGGTACAGCCAGACATTTTTCCCATTAGTGATTAGAAAGCATGAAAAGACAATATCCCATTGGTTAGATGAAGGTTTTCATCTTGGATTGTTGATTTGTATCCTTGAGAAATTCTTTGTACAGCGCATGTGGCATAGAAAATCCAACGTAAAGCATACCATCTCTTTTGATTGAGTTATGTAGTCATTATTCTTTAATGTGTATTTAACGTTCGTATTTTTATTTTTTTATTTAAAATTTTGAATGATAAAAATATTCTTTTCCTTCTAAAAAGATTATGATATCCCGTATCAATATTATGATATTTTGTGTTAAAATTATGATTTTCTGTATAGAATGTTATAATTTTTTTTACAGAATGTCATAAAAAGAGAAAGTATTTTTATTATTAAAAAATTTATAAAATTTTTAAATGATGAAAATTCTCCTATCAAAATTATGATATTTTATAAAATTTTTTGACATTTATATAAAAAGTCATAATTTTAATAGAAGATGTCACAATATATAGGATGTCATAATTTTTTTATATGAAAAGAGATATTTTTGTTATTCAAAATTTTAAATAAAAAAATAGAACTATGAGTATTAAATGTGTGTTGAAAAATGATGGCTCTCTATATTAGATTTTTTACATTGCAGGTGGTGCACAAAGAATTTCACTTGTATCCTTTATTCCTTGTTGGGCACATGTGCTGACGCTAGGGTAGTGAATATGTTTGTTTGGACCTGATTTACATGTTTGGATCCTGGTTTTGGACTGCATCCAACCTATGGGTTGATAAAGTCAACTCAAATCTGGTTCACCAAAAAAGACTTTGACCCAATGAGTCATTCAGCTTCAGTCACAATGGGGCCAAGCACGATCGGATCCAACTCAAATCCAAAATTCTCTTATTCAGGTCAAGGACAAATCGAATTTATAATTTGGATCAAGCAGTTACCCATGCTAAAATTATAATAGTTAATAATCAAGAGTACAAATTTCTAAATAAAATTAAAGGAACACCAACTTAAACATGAATTTTTATTAGATTCAAAAATAATAATTTTGAAGGTATAAATTTGTAATTTTAAATAATTAATAATTGACATACTTAAACATATTGTAAATAAGAATCCTATAGAATAAATAAAAAATATTTAAATTTAAAAAAATTATAAAGACATCCTCAACTTTAAGCCAATCTTAAAGACACCTTCTTGACTTAAAAAAATTTTCGACGGGTCTATCAAGTTTGCAAATTGTTTCAAACAGATCCTGTTATTGTTATGAGTAATTTGGAATGGACCAGTGATGTATGAAGATTCAAGTCCATTATGACCCATCAGATCCATATCAGCACCTTTCAAATGGCCTAATTATTGTAGTTTATCTGACCTCTGATCGGCAAATATCTGTCCCAACTTCTGATCGGAGGCTATTCTGTCCGATCTCTCATCGGTGTGTTCTTGATCTGAATCTTTGGACGAAAAAAGTTTGATCCGATCTTTGGTTAGAAAACTATCAGTCCCAACTCCTAGTGCACGTTACACCCTCTGATCTCTCCTTGGAAGTAGATTGATCGGGCTCAGATCCAAAAGACAGATGTTAATTGGCCATAGCTATCAATGCTATCTGCCCATAACTGTTAATATTATTTGAGTGTAACCGTCTGATCCTGAGAATCTTGCAGGTGTAATCATCTGATACTGAGAATTACAATCAAATAACTACACCAGATTTGGTCAGCCTGTCTAGCAAAAATGATTACACAGTTATCTCCTCTATAAATACTCAAACCCCGAGGATCCAAATAAGTAATCCATCTCAGAGAGCTAAAACTCTATTTCTTTGCTTGTGCGTTCTGACTTGAGCATCGGAGGATCCTCGCCGGAGTACAATCCTCCAGCCTGGACTTTTTTGTAGGTTGCTCCAGCGTTACGCTTCTTAATTTTTCGATGTCAACCAAAAACAAGCCGCAATAGATAGAGGAAAAGACGAATCTCAAGTCCTATAAAAAAAAGCAGACAAGTCAGAAAATCAAAAAGATGGCCCCACGCAGGACTTTCTTCTGGCGAACCAACACTTTCACCTCCCGGCAGGTGCAGAATGAAATAAATCACTCTGCTTCCGCACCTCTGGTGATAGCGAAAGTTTCTGCATTGGTGCAGCAACCCATGATGGTGACCACGGAGCAATTCAACCTGCTTTTCTAGTAGGTGCAACAACTAACAGCTGTCGTTTAGGCAGCGATCCAGCCTCCACCAGTATCACAGCCAGTGAATCAAACCAAGCGACTAATGCCGGATCATACTCAAGAGCCAAGGAGATGGCGGTCTCTGAGTCCTTGGTCGGGGCATGATTCAACCCCAAGTCGACGATCTCCTTTGCGCTCTGAAGCACATCCCAATAGAGATGT
Source organism: Elaeis guineensis (assembly GCF_000442705.2). NCBI lineage: Eukaryota > Viridiplantae > Streptophyta > Magnoliopsida > Arecales > Arecaceae > Elaeis > Elaeis guineensis. Next base: position 92,549,515 of record NC_026003.2, on the reverse strand, counting down.
GGAAGTCGAGCGAAGACTTCAAGAAATGGATCGAAAGATCCAGTAGATTTGCAACAACCCATCAGCCCCATCCGATGGGTTCGATTCTGAACCGCCTTTCGTGGCAAGCATCCTCCAGAAACATATTCTATCAAACTTCAAGGTTCCTCAGTTAGAGAGCTACGATGGGACCACAGACCCCGTCGATCATGTCAACAGCTTCTGAGCAGTCATGCTCTTTCAGGAAGCCTCTGATCCTATCCTGTGCCGAGCCTTTCCCTCCACTTTGAAGGGGCGGCCCGATATTGATATCCCAGTTTGAAGCCGACTTCTATTCACTCTTTTCGATAGCTGAGCCAAGCCTTTGGCATCCATTTCATCACCAGCTAGTGACAACAGAAGCACTCGGACTACCTCCAGACCATCAAATAGAAGGAGGACGAGTCTATTCGATCTTACGTAGCTCGATTCAACAAAACTATGTTGAAAGTTCACAACTTAGGTCACTCGATCGTAATGTCCGTCCTGAAAGGTAGATTGTTGATGGGTGACTTCAAAAAGTTGCCGTTGAAAATCTTTCCACAGATTTCTCAGAAATACTGGATTGGGCAGAGAAATACATCCGATTGGAAGACTCTCTGGTGGAAGAAACCATCCAAATAACTCTAACTATGGAGAATCAAGAGCAGAGCGGGGCTCGTTCACCCAAGTGAAATGGTGAAAATCGTCGCTGTTTAAGACTCCGCTAAGGAGAAGGTATATTTTGTCGAGGAGAAATCGTTCATCTCCGAGGCAATTAGACGATTTCACTCCTTTGAATACTTCTAGGAGAGAGATTTTGATGGAGGTGCGAGCCGAGCTGCCTCCGCCTCCCAAAATGCGGACAAATCCAAGATGCCCCAATCCAGATAAGTGTTATCTCTATCATCATGACCATGGTCACGATACTGAAAATTGTTACCAGCTCAAAAAGAAAATTGAGCATTTGATCCGAGAGGGGAGACTGGATCGGTTCATCCGACGACAAGGTCCTTCATGCCGATATCCTCCAAAAGTCGGATAGCAACAGCAGAGATACCCCACGCTTTAGCAGCGACAGTGCCAGTCCCCTCAGCCTCAACCTCAACCAACACCAGCACAACTGCGGATGGAGGGGCAAGCGGTAGTAGAAGATCGACCCCTACAGGATGAAATTCATATGATAACGGGGGGGTCGTCTGGATTGGTGGAGCCGCATGCGGCGAAGAGGCCTTGGCTCGAAGAGCCAATGATCTTCACAGAACAAGATGCTAAAGGTATACAAACTCCACACAATGATGCGGTGGTTATTACTGCTAATATAGCTGATTACAATGTACACCGCATTTTCATCGATAATGAAAGTTCTGTTGACATTTTGTACTTTACTACTTTTACTGTAATAGGGTTTATTTCCAAATAGTTGAATAAATTTAGTACTCCGATCTAAAATTTCTCTGAAAGTTTCGTAATTTCGGAGGGGACTATCAGATTGCCCCTTACCTTGAGAGCCAAACCCAGACAGGTGACCGTCCATGTTGATTTCTTTGTGCTCGACCTACCATCAGCCTACGATGCAATACTTGGCCGACCAAGTCTAGGAGCACTAAAGGCAGTGGTGTCGAGCTACTACTTGATGATAAAGTTTCGATGAAAGCTAGAGTGGGGCAAGTCTGAGGCAATTAGGTCATGACCCATAGTATTTTGCTGCTAAGTTGTGGGTGGAGGAACAGCCGACGGTGTCCCAACCTGAACTCCTAATAAGTTTGGACGCTCACGATGATCCAGTCGAAGAGCATACTCGACTGTCTGAGGATCTAGTGGAGGTCCCTTTGAGGAAGAAAAATCTCCATCAAACTGTGAAAATTAGGTCATCCATAGATCAAGTAACCAAAGCTCGACTAACTGCTCTTTTATAGAAAAATATGGATATATTTGCTTGGATAGTAGTGGATATGCCTGGTACAGACCCAGAGGTGATGACTCATCACTTGGGAGTGGATCCGACCTTCCATCCTACAAAGCAAAAGAAGAGAAGCTTTTCCCCAGAGCGCCAGAAAGCAATTGCTGAGGAGGTGGACAAGCTGGTCAAGATTGGCTTCATCTGAGAAGCAATATATCCTGACGGGCTTGCTAATGTGGTGCTAGTCAAGAAGGCGAACGAAAAATGGCGTATGTGCATCGACTTCACTTATCTGAATAAAGCCTGCCCCAAAGACATCTATCCTCTCCCTCGCATAGATCAATTGGTGGATATCACTTCTCAGCATGAGCTCCTTACCTTCATGGATGCCTTCTTCAATTATAACCAAATCCGAATAGCACCTGAGAATGAGAAGAAAACGGCCTTTATTACTAACTTTGGGCTCTATTGTTTCAGGATGATGTCCTTTAGGCTAAAGAATGTCGGGGCAATATATCAATGACTGATGAATAAGATATTCAAAGATCAAATTGATCGCAATATGGAGGTCTATGTGGATAAATATTGATAAAAAGTTAAGCCACTCTAGATCACATAGTCAACCTTCAAGAAACCTTCAACACCCTGTGCCAATTCCAGATGTGGTTGAATCTCATAAAATGTTCCTTTGGAGTTAGCTCTGTAAAATTTTTCAGATTTATGGTCTCCCGACGAGGAATTAAGGCAAATCCAGAGAAGATTAAGATGATTTTGGAGATGTCCCCACCAAAACATGTAAAGAAAGTCTAACACCTCACCGGAAGGATCGCCTCACTCAATCATTTCGTCTCCAAATCAGCTAAGAGATATTTGCTTTTTTTTTTCAAACCCTCAAACAGTCGAGGGACTTCCAATAGATGATTGAGTGTCAAAAAATATTTGAGGAGTTGAAGCAATACCTTAGCTCGGTACCCTTACTTACAAAGTTTCAATTTGGAGAAGAATTGTTACTCTACCTTGTCGTATCTCCATCAGCAATTAGTTCGGTTCTTATCCGCGAAGAAGAACGAATCCAAAAACTAGTGTATTACTCAAGTAAGGTCCTTCAGGATGCTAAGACCAGATACACAAAGTTGAAAAAATTAATATTTACTCTGGTTGTCATGGCAAAGAAGCTTCGACCCTACTTTCAAGCTCATATAATAGTGCTGCTCATGGATTAGCCGATCAAGATAGTCCCACCATCCAAACACGTCGAGACGTATTGCAAAATGGGCCTTACAACTCTCTGAGTTCGACATTAAGTTCCATCCAAGGCGTTCAATCAAAGCTCAAGTCTTGGCGGACTTTATCCTTGAGTACACCATCCCCGATAAGGAGGGCTCAGAGGCTGTGGAGAGTAGCTCAATGGCACTAGAGGAATAAATAAATATGGACCCTAATCCTAAAGACTAGTAGATTCTTCATGTGGATGAATCTTCCAATTCATCGGGATCATGAGCCGGGATCATCTTAACGGGGTCGGAAGATGATGTGGCAGAGTATGCTCTACAGTTTGAAATTTCAGCCACCAACAATAAGGCAGGGTATAAGGCTTTAATTATCAGACTTAGACTTGCAAAGGATGTGAGAGCCAAACACTTGAAGGTCTTCAATGACTCTCAACTGGTGACAGAGGAAGTCAAGGGTGAATATGAAGCTTGAGAGGAGAACATGAAGAGGTACCTCGCAAAGGTAAAAGAATTAACTACACCTTTTTTGAGCTTTAATATCCAACAGGTATCTCAAACACAAAATACACAGACGGCTGCGCTGTCAAAGCTAGCAGCCTCTCTACCACTCAAATTCTAAAAAGAAACTTACATCCAGGTATTGAAAGACTCAAGCCTGAAAGAGCCTCTTGCTGTTCAATAGATTGAAGAAGAGCCTTGCTGGATTGACCCCTTGCTGAAGTACCTCAGATCGGATGAATTACTACCTGACAGTCGAAAAACTCAAAAAATCTATAAGCAGGCTATCTGCTATGTGCTTCATGATGACAAGTTGTATAAGTGATCCTTCTTTCCTCCACTTTTGAGGTGTCTGCGACCGTCCGAAGCAGACTATGCACTAAGAGAGGTCCACGAGAGAATTTGTAGAAATTATTTGGGTGCAAAGACTCTTTCTTACAAAATCCTCCGACAAGACTATTATTGGCCTTCGATGAAAAAGGATGCCTCTGATTTTGTTAGAAGGTGTGATCACTGTCAAAAATTTTCAATGTTCAGCATCAACCAGTGGTACCCCTTACTTCTATCATCGCTCCATGGCCTTTCACTCAGTAGAGAATGGACATTCTGAGTCTCTTTTCTCAAGCTTCAGGTCAGCGCAAATTTCTCTTGATAACCATTGATTATTTCACAAAGTAGGTGGAGGCCGAGCCCCTAACCCGTATAACAGAGGCTAGAGTTAAAGATTTCATCTGAAAATCTATTATTTGCCACTATGGTCTCCCGAGGGTGCTGGTTACTGATAATGACAGGCAATTCAGCGGCTTTCGGCTCTGAGAATTTTGTGAAGACCTTAGAATTGAACAACGCTTTACCTCAGTTGGACATCCACAGGCAAATAGGAAGGCCGAAGTAACAAATAGGACTCTCTTGCAAGGCTTGAAGGCTAGACTTAATTGGACTGGGGGGTCTTAGGTGGACAAGCTGTATTATGTGTTGTGGGCATATCAAACAACTCAGAAAATTCTGACTAAAAAAACTCCATTCAACCTTGTTTTCAGAATTGAGGTAATTATATCAGTTGAGATCGAGCTTCCTTCCTTCAGAGTCGAGGAGTACAATAAAGATACCAACTCTGAATGGTTGCGAACCAACCTTGATTTGATAGAGGAGAGTAGGGAACGATCTGCTATATGAATGGTATTCTACCGATAAAGGATGGCTAAGTATTATAATTTTCAAGTCAAGTCTAAGAAATTTTGAGTTGGTGATATGGTGCTACGGCACGTCGAAGTCTCACAGCCTACAGAGCAAAGAAAGTTATCACCTAATTGGGAAGGTCCTTATCAGGTGGATGAGATAGTATGCTCCAAAACTTATAAACCAAAACAGCTTGATGGAACCTTACTCCAAAGATCATAAAACTCGGCTAACCTCTGCATGTATTATCAGTGATATTATAATTTTACTAAAATATATGCATAAATGAATACTCTAATTTGTCAACGTCGGTCTTTCTACATATAAATGCGAGTTATATTGAACTCAATATTTGATCGACTTCGAGATATTAAAAGCCTTTGATCGGCTTATATTTGAACTCAACCTTTGATCGGCCTCAAGATGTTAAAGGTCTTTGATTGGCTTATATTTGAACTCAGCCTTTGATTAATCTCGAGATGTTAAAAATCTTTGATCGTCTTATATTTGAACTCGGACTTTGATCGATCTCGAAATATTAAAAGTCTCTGATTGACTTATATTTAAACTTGACTTTTGATCGGCCTTGAGATGTTAAAAATCTCTGATCAGCTTATATTTGAACTCGACCTTTAATTGACCTCGAGATGTTAAAAGACTCTGATCGACTTATATTTAAACTCGATCTTTGATCGGCCTCGAGTTGTTAAAGCTTTTATATTTTACGACGATCATGTGGAGTCAGTATGATTCAAAAAATGATAACATAAAAAAATATAATAAAAAATATATACATAAACGTATGGTTGGCAAAATTGTAACTTTATTCCAACAAGAAGCGTTTATAAGTCTGGTCAACTCTGTCTGACATTACAAGATGGAGAAAAGACAAAATGAAGAAAAAAAAAAGTTGGCTATTCGATCGATGGGGCATCGTCAGCTGGCTGCACCTCTTCGACGTGCCGCACTCTGTGGAGAATCATGAATTCACAAAATATGTAAGTATTCTCTTATTTTTGTGTAGCTGCATCAAAGCATCTTTCATGTCCATCTCGGGGTTGGGTAGCTTAGACAAATCAAGTTGTGGGTATAAAATTCGAAGTGCATTCCGATAGAAGCTGTAGCCGGAATAATGTCTGACAACAAAGATCATATGGATCTTCAACTGAGAACTGCCCATCAGCTTTTCATGAGATTGAGAAGAAGAAGCTCTTTCTCCTCTTGTCGAAGATCGACCTTCTGATTCTCGCTCTCCCGATCAAGATCTTTCATCATAGGAGATTGAAAGAAGCTCTTTCGAGCCGACGTCGGCAATGAGAGCAGTCACTTGAATGCTTTGCTGTTGTACATCCTTGGGAGCGGCGACGGTCTTCTTGCTATTCAATGCTTTTCGTAAGTTTGAAATTTTCTTTTGACATTATGGAGTTCATCTTGAAGTTGCAATGTCCGTACGAATCTTGTCCATCCAAATTCCCTACACTTGATCAGGGACTCCAAGGCATGGATTTCTTCATGGGCAGAGTCAAGCTGACAATGATATACAGTCAATTTTGCCATCACGCCCCAGGACTTCTTTTTCACTGTGTCGAATATCCTCGATATCTCTTCGGCCAATTGTGCCTTCTCGGCATTGTGCTACAACTCCTCATCAATCTTCTTGTTAAAGTCTATTGACTTCTTTCTCAACTTCATCAAGTTTCTTTTGAGCCTTTTGAAATCTCTCTTCTCGATCGATGGCCTCTCCTTCGAAGAATTTAAATTTCTCCTCCAAGCTCTTGATATGAGCTTTAATATTAACAGCCGTCATCGAAGAAAGAGGAGTGGCCAGTAAAAAAGCAGCAACTATCGGGCCGACGTCGCAAGCATCATTTACCAACTATGCAAATAATTGAAAATGGTAAATTCAAAAAACTCGTAATTTCATTTCATTAAATGAAAGTTTCTTATAGAGATAAAAAAGAGGAAGGGGGCAAAAAGTACATGCATTCAATCTCCGACTTTCTCTTGAGGAGTTATATCCGAAGAAGGCTCGGAGAGACCTGCATCAACAGCTGAAGAGGAGGGTGGCTCAGCAACATTCTCCTCCTCAAAAATGAAAAGTTCAGAGACAATGTGAACTTCCTCATCCTCTTCATGTTCATCTTCATAGTCCAAGAAGGCGAGATCAAGCTCCGGATGCTTCTCCTCTATTGACTTTTGGCAGTCGATCCAACCTTTTTTATGAGCCTGATGAAAAATATTTTTGCTAAAAGTCACATAACTATTGCGGTATTCTTCAGATGCCTTAAATACCTCCACCGCTCGAGCCATCTGTTGGGAATAGTATCCCAAAGCCAATCATTAATCTGTTGACGGTTGTGCTCTTTGTTGTATTAGTACATAAATCATAAAAAAATAAAAGTTATTTTGATATTTTTCATCACAAATTATCATCTTCTAATGAACTCCTATGTTGTAGTGAAGTCCTTAAGACTATTTAGACTCGACAAAGGAGGATTTGTCGTTTAGTCCTTAAACCTGTTCGCGACCAAATGATACGTTGTTACCAAGGACAACAATGTTTATCGAGCATAGGTCATTGTGTGCCATATAGGTTGGTTATCCTCTTAACCAAGGAGTGTGGAGACACTGGTATGCATACAGATGAATGTAAGGGTACATCTGCACTGAACATGACCGACTCTGGAGCTATCTCTGCTGTCAAGATTTGCTCCGATGGGATATGGGTATAAATGTCCCTCCGACCTGAGACCGCCACGGTGACTTGCAAGCAATTCACTGCACTTAGGCACTGGACTACCTAAATTTCTAATTCAGTAACGGAAGGATGCTGGGTGTAGTCAAGTACTTGACTTGTCGGTGCATGTGTCAAGATGGGATTGACCACTCCAGTTTAGAAGCTGTGTACTGCTGTATTTTAATTTAGCAAAACCTTGGCCAGGGTAGTCCTAGTGAGGAGTCACAGGACTGTTTGAGTTGAGTACGATTCGGATGATCTACTCAGGGTTGACAGTTTAACCCTGAGTCATCCTAAACATAGGGGTCAAAAGGGATGAATTATACAGTAACCATATTCATGTAGTTCTGAGTGTTGCGATTGTGACTATTCGATCTATCCGAATGTCGGATACCATTGCTAGATGGTCACTTCGATTAGTATAAGAATTGGTTCCTGTGCTATCGGCTTAGGTTCGAACCTGCGGGGTCACACACATTAGAGGTTCCTATCTGATCTGATGGCTGATGAAGAGTCCTAATATTCGTGGACTATGAGTCCTACATGTCTGAGACTCTGTGATCAAAAATCAGGATTCTCTGATCATGAGTCCCACACATTTTGGGTACCGGGGTCAAGAGTCCCATTGGTTTGGGACTTTTCGATCAGAATTTCATATCGATGAATTCTGATGTCCGATTGCCCATCGAATTTGGACTCAATATTTATGAGAGATTTAATTAGTGATTTGATCGCTAATTAACTCAATTTGATTGAGTAATTATTTTTAGATCAAGTTCAATTGAATTGGATTCAGTTGGGTTTGACCCGATTAGGTTAAGAGTTGACCTAATCGTCGAGATGGTTTGGTCCCTGATTTGATCAGGGGTTGGACTTAGTCAATTTCTGATTTGATTAAAATTTTATTGAGCCTAATTATGCTAATTAAGTTGGGTTTAATTTAGTCTAATTGTGCTTAACCTATTTTGATTAGGTTGGTTCAATTAAGATTAAACCACCATTTGAATTTGAATCCCTGCGCCACTTCATATCTCTGCACCCATTTGAATTCATGAGAAGAAACTTCTCGTAAATTTTCTCTCATGCAAAGCTCTTCCCACGCCCCACATTTGTGCGCCACATAGGTGGATAAGGATGGTTGGTTGGCCATTCAAATTCAAAACAAAGTTTGAATTTGAATGAGCAACCAATCCATGCGCTATGTCCTTATCTTCTTTAGTGCCCCATATCTTACACATGAAAGAGTTTCTCGTGAAACTTTTCACGCACAAAGCAGCCACACACCTTCTCTTCTCACACCCAAGTGGATAGGGATGAGTTGGTTTGCATTTGAATTCAAATTTGATTTGAATTCAAATGTGCAACCACTTATCTTTATCCTCTCACGCGGATAAGACACGTTTTGAACTATTTTAAAAGAGATAGGGAGGTGGGGCGTACGTAGAAATTTTTTGAGAGAGAAAGTGGGGCGTGAGGAACCCTTGTGCATGAGTAGGAAGTCTAAAACTTCTGAGAGAAAAAGAAAGAAAAGAAAGAAAATTGGGCGCAAGTGTGTTCCCTAGGGTTTCAGCCTGGGGTTCGGGAAGTGAGAAGATGAGCTACGAGTGTCGTGAGCCCACCAAATTTTAGAGAGAGATTCATCAACCTCTCAAGCATACTTTCTGATGATCTGGAGCATCCAAAGAGTCGACAGACATCGATCGAAGGAGTTCGATCAGCATCGGCCATCGAAAGGGCTCTATAACGAGCTAGTACTCGTGAGGAGCTGATCAGATCGGGAGCTTCGTGTGGATGATCCGCAGAGACTAGACATACTGTGTGGCTATATTATGATAATTAGATCCTCCCGATGATGATCAGATTACGACGATCGACTACCCACATAAAGGTATTATGTTCTGAACACAGAACAGTAAATTGTTTACTGTTCGAATTTGAATTTCAAATTTAAATGCATGCATGCTGTATATCATATTTAGATCCTGATATAGGGTAAACACATGTTAATTAATTAGATTAATTAATAATTTCTGCTGTAAAATAGTGATTTTGAAAAAATTTTAAAATTACCATTTTATCCCTGCACTCAAATTTTGCTTCACCATCTCCTTAGCGAAGACAAGTGATATCTTGAATTTCTCGACTGAAGAGCACTTAGCATCTTGAATGCACTCCTCAGTCTTTCTCTCCACCTCTTTCTCCCTCTCCAGGGTGAGGGCGAGATCGGACTCCACCTGCCCGAGGGCCCCTTGGAGATTTTTGGCCTCAGCCTTTGGTTCTTTAATTTTTGTCCGGGCTATCTGAGAGTCCGTCTCAACTTTCTTCTCAACCTCTTGCGTCTGTACCTCTCTGGCCGAGCGATCCGATAAATTGATGAAAATATGGAGCAGTTGCATCTCAAATCAACTAAGTTAGAGAAAGTACAATGATTAAAAATGAAGAGGGGTGACAGGATAAATGCTATACATGGTGACCCATGGTCAAAGATAATTTTCTCAGACTGAAAATGCTCATCCTGTCCATCTGCTCCAACTCTGCTGGGATTATGGAGTTCTTGACAGTTTTTCGAATGGCCTTCCCATCTTGAAAAAATAAACCCTCCGGAATGTCGTCGGGAAGAGCCTCATCATCATCGATCTCCTTAGAAGACTCGACCTGAGTAGAGATCTTAGAAGGTTGCTCGATGATTTCTTCTTGAGAGTCGGTGGTCAGGGTCGGAGTAAGTGCAGATGTCGCCAAAATTGCTCCGACCTCGAAAGAAATTGCTTGGTCGACAGTGGCAGGCTCTTGGTTGAGTTCGATAATTTTGACTTTTTCTTTTTCTCGATCCCGATCGCCTGAGTCTTCCTTTTCTGTGGAAGAGAAGCCTTCAATTTCGCAATATCCTTTGTCGAGGACTTTATTTCTATAATTGTTCAACAAACGTCAGATTAAAGAGCTATATATATATAAAGAAGAAAGAAAGCATGAATGACCCCACTCACTCTTGGGGTCGCTAGAGAAGAGCCCTATCGAGAAAAGAGATTCGTCGGATAAAAGCTCATCCAGATGAGGAGTATTGCGATATAGAAGATCCTTAAGCTTTTTTTTTTCAGCACTCAACTCTACGGGCTTCAAAGATGAAGCTTCGATCCGACCCCAGTCTGGAAGCCCCTAATCTTCCATCTAAGCATAAGAAACAAAAAAGAAACGACTCTTCCATCCATGAATGGATGAAGGAGTGCCAGAGACCAGAGGTGAGACACCCCTCTAGGAGGAAACATATAGCTAGTCAGTGTATGGGTGTTTTCTTTAATGTGAAAAGAGCTCAAAAAAGAAAAATTGAAGGTCGGACTCCCATCCGAGAGCAAAGTACAAAAAATTCTATGATGTATCTAAAAGAGTTTGGGGATACAGCACAGAAAGCAATCCCATAGAACCTAAAAAGCTCAAAGATGAAGAAAAAATAGAAAATCTAAGATCTGTCCAAAGATTTTCCTCATACATCACTAATTGACCTGGAGATGGACCGTGGACTCGAGCATTAAATCAGGAAGTTCAAGATGGAACTTGTACGAAATGTAGTATTGGGTTTGGAGCAACTCCAAATCACCCAAAGTTAGCTCAGTTTGGATCTCTCTAGGTCCGATCGAAGAATTGGTTTTAGACCTAGGGCTTTTTAGACCCTTCACTTTCTTTCGCGTAGGGCTCTCGCTACCAGAGTTTTCGGAACCGACTATGGAAACAGAAACATAAAGAGAAGTGAAAGGAAGAAAAAATTAAGAAGATAAGAAGGACTTACCTTCAAGTAAGAAATCAAAAGAAAGTAACTATCTTCCGAGGGCTCTTCTCACGATGAAGAAAGAAGAAAATATGTCTGTAAGAGCTCTGGAGAAAGAAAAATGGCAAAAGAAGAAAAGATTTTATCAAAATCAGCAGAAGAAGAAATGAAACAAAAGAATCCTCTCCTTTAAATAGAAGAACGCACATCTCTCGAAGGATGTCAAGTCGGTATGAATTTCTGAAACAGACCATACGTCAAGCCTTCATTAGCTCAAGCTGATCGATGGTCTTCACATTTAATGTGTCTCAGCAGAGAAGAGTGGCATCAATGTAGATTTTGAAAATTTCATCATTAGTTTGGTAATTTTTTTGTCTGAAAATTTACGCACAGGTATTTGGTTTAAAAAGAGCTCTTCACCCCTCCGACCATTCAGAATGCCAAGATAAATACTCTCATAGCCTAACCAAAGCTTGGACTAGGGAGTAAGGGGATATCTGTTAGGAGTAATTTAGAATGGACCGGTGATGTATGAAGATTCAAGTCCATTATGACCCATTGGATCCATATCAGCACCTTTCAAGCGGCCTCATTGTTATGGTTTGCCCGGCCTCTGATCGACAAATGTCTGTCCTGACTCTTGGTCGGAGGCTATTCTATCCGATTTTTCGTCGGTATGTTCTTGATCTGAATCTTTGGATAGAAAAGATTTGATCCAACTCTTAGTCAAAAAACTATCAGTCCCAACTTTTAGTTAACATGCTACACTTTCTGATCTCTCTCCAAAAGTAGATTGATCGGGTTCAGATCTAAAAGATAGACATCAACTAGCTATAGCTGTCAATGCTATCTGGCCATAGCTATCAATACTATTTGAGCATAACCGTCTGATCCTGAGAATTTTCTAGGTGTAACTGTCTTATCCTGAGAATACAACTAAATAACCGTACCAGATTTGGTCAGTCTGTCTATTAAAAATGGTTACACAGCTATCTCCTCTATAAATACTCAAATTTCGATGATCCACATAAGTAATTCATCTCAGAGAGCTAAAACTCTGCTTCTCTATTTGCATTTCTATCTGAGTATCGAAGGATCTTCGTTGGAGTATAATTTTTTAATTTAAATTTTTTTATAAATTATTTTAATATTATATTTTTTTAATTTTTTTACATCAATCAAAAATAAGCAACAACAGCCAGTAACCACTATTAACAGAGTAATATAGTGTAAAATTATATTACGGCTGAGTTGTTCTTCGTTCGGTAAAAGAATCCCATTGCACATTGATGCCATGACTCCTTTTTGTGCAACTCCATCATAGGATCTTCCATCACAAAAATCTTAAAGTGCTCCGAGCTCCTTAATTCATCCATTTATATAGATCTCGAAGCAACCAGTGCGAATTCATCCTTAATTCACCTACACAGATCTCACAGATGTCAAAGCGATAGATGATCGATCAAAGAGATGACGGCAGACATCGGGTTTGTCATCGGGCAGGAGGTGGTGGTGGTGGTGGCGGTGGACCACCGCGCCAGAGCTGCTGGTGGCGCTGGTCCCCGCCGCCCTGAGGCTGGCCAGGCCACCCATCTCGTACTTCCCCGTTCGGGCCGTTGGATTGGGGATGAGCGGCCGTATCTATTCGGGGCGAACATGGAGTTCCCTAGGCTGCCGCTCCACCACTCCACCCATGCCGAGCAGTTCCTGGTCACCAACGCCGCCGTCAACAGCGAGATCAGGATCCGATGCATCGCCGTCTCCCTTGCCTTGACCACTGCTGCCAGTTCCTCCAGGAGCTCCGGAGGGCGGCGGAGATCCAGATCCTCGTCACCTCCGATAGCTCCGCATCTGCCTTCCCCCCCTCTCCTCCCTTCCCTGCCCCTCCGGCCCCCCCGATCTCCTCCACAAGGCCCATCCCCTTTGTTATATTTGGCTCCAAATCATATTTCTTTTTCCGTCTCCCGTGACAGTTGGGAATACTACATCGGCTCAAACTCTATTTTTTGAGAAGGCTTTCTTCCTTTATAAGGAGGCCACTGGCATCCTTTCTTGGTGAACAGAGGTAAGAGCGGGCGGAGATTTTTCTAGGGCTTCTTGTGCGGGATTTTTTCTTGCTTTCTCTAGTGCGCGGGTTCTATTCTCGGGTCGACCTCTCACCTGTGAGTCGACCTCTCACCTGTACCTCTTGTGTGCGGGTCCTGTTCTCTGGCCGATCTCTAACCTGTGTCATCTCTTGTGCACGGGTTCTGTTCTCTGGCCGATCTCTCTTGCTTGTGCTTCGGTGCTGGCCTATTCTCTGGCCGATCTCTCGGCTGTGCCTCTTGTGCGGGTTGCTTTCTGGCTTCCTTCTGTTGGCCTTCGGTTGGTGATCTACCTGTCTTCTTCTTTCTCAGTTTCACGGACACCTTGTGCTGCTACAGCTGGTAAGGAGGTATCATCTTGATTTTTTATCGAGGGTTGAGGAAGGTATCTTCATCTCAGGTATTGTTTTATCTTGATCTATTGCCGAGGCTGAGATTGGTTGATCCTATTGGATCTTGGTTGCCTTCTATTCGATATTTTGTTGCCTTCTTGTTGGTTTCGGAAAAAGGTATTTTATACCTCATATTGTACCTAAATTTCGGGACGGATATATAGTGGATTGCTTCTCCTCCCCGTGGATGTAGGCCTTTTGTGCCGAACCACGTAAATCTTGATTCTTTGTCTTTGTTTATTTATGCCTGCAATGTGTTTGGTGAATTGTCTCAAAGAAATTAGATATTAGATCACAAGCCCAGATCGATCCAATCCGGTGCGCGTTGCTCCAACAATTGGTATCAGAGCTCTTGGATGGCTGGTGACAAGAAACCAAGTTTCTCAATGGCTAATGATCCGGTATCTGTCTCTCACTCCACCACCGTCAGGCATGAAGTGGCCATCTTTGATGGCACGGGAGATTTTTCACTATGGAAGGTAAAGATGAAATATTTGTTAGTTAAAGAAGATATTGCAAAAGCCCTTAAGGGTATGGATTCAATTTCGGGAGATAATGAAGCTGTTAAAGAAGAGATTAACGAGAGAGCCCTAGGAACCTTGTTTTCAGGTTTAAGTGATAAAGTCCTTCGTAATGTTGTGGAACTAGATACAGCCAAAAGTATATAGGAAAAACTAGACAGTTTATACATGACAAAATCCCTCACTAATAGATTATATTTGAGGAGAAAATTACACACATTTAGTATGACAGAAGGAACTTCACTTAAAGATCACTTGGATGAGTATAATAAGCTCCTGCTTGATCTAGTAAATGTTGGTGTCGATGTAGATGAAGAAGATAAGGCTTTGATTCTAATTTACTCTTTGCCCAAGTTCTTTGAGCATATTACCACTACCATGCTTTATGGAAGAGAAACAATAAGTCTTGAAGAAGTAGAAGCTACTTTGTTATCCAATGAACTTAGATTAAAAGTACAGCTTTAGCATCAGGCTCAGACTTCAGCTCAAGGTCTTACTGTTAGAGGTAGAGATGAACAGAAAAAGGGGGGACAAGGTAGGAGTAAGTCTAAAAATAGATCAAAGTCTAGGTCCAAAAGATCAGGTATTTGTCACTACTGCAAAAAGTCAGGTCACTGGAAATTTGAGTGTAGACTTCTACAATCTAAAAGGAAAAAGGAACAAAAGGATAAAGGAACAATCTCTGATACAGCATCAATTGCAGTTTCTTCAGGAAGTCATAGCAGTATATCAGATGATGCAGTATTCACAGCTGCCTGCACTGTTAGTCATACTGACACTTGGATAGTGGACTCTGGAGCATCTTTCCACATGACACCTCACAAGGAATGGTTCTATTCTTTTAGATCTTGTGAAGGTGGTACTGTTCTTCTTGGAGATGATGATATCTGTAATATAGAAGGTATTGGAACAATTCAAATTAAATCAAATTCAAATACCATGGTGATATTGGATGATGTTAGATATGTTCCTAAATTAAAAAAGAACCTTCTCTCAATACATGCCTTTGACAGAGCAGGATATGAGGGCAGATGTGGTAGAGGATCTATAACCATAAATAAAGGAGTATTAACTTTATTGAAAGGTAAATTAAGTGGAACCCTTTATTACCTGGATGGCAGTACAGTTGTTGGTTAGGCATCAGCAGTACAATCTTCTCTTGAGCAGTTGACACATTTATGGCACCAGAGACTAGGACACATTTCAGACAGAGGTCTACAGGAGCTGAGCAGACGTGGTCTACTGAGAGGTCAGAAGATTGGTGCATTTAGATTCTGTGAGCACTGCATATTTAGAAAACAACACAGAGTCAGCTTCACTACAGGCGTGCACAGGACAACTGGTATATTAGACTATATTCATTCTGACCTATGGGGACCTGCCCCAATTATATCCAAGGGTGGATCAAGATATATACTTACTTTTATTGATGATTACTCCCGAAAAGTCTGGATATACACCATTAAAAATAAGAGTGATGTATTTGAAACATTCAAATGGTGGAAGTCTATGGTCGAGAGGCAAACTGAAAGGAAGGTGAAAACTTTTCGTACTGATAATGGTTTAGAATTTTATTCTACAGAATTTGATGACTTTTGCAAGTCAGAAGGCATTATTAGACATAGAACAACAGTAGGTACACCTCAGCAGAATGGTGTGGCAGAACGCATGAACCGGACACTGTTAGAGAGAGTCAGATCTATGCTATCTAGTTCAGGATTAAGTAAAGATTTTTGGGCAGAGGCCGCTCACACAGCCTGCTATATTATAAACCGATCTCCAGCATCAGCATTATGCATGAAGACTCCCGAAGAGATGTGGACAGAAAGACCTGCAGACTATTCAAAACTCAGAATCTTTGGGTGCCCAGCTTATGCATATGTAAAAGATGGGAAGTTGAACCCTCGGGCTAAAAGGTGCATATTTATTGGATATGCATATGGGGTAAAGGGCTACAGATTATGGTGCACAGAACCTGGATCTCAAGGATTTCTAGTCAGCAGAGATGTGACATTCCATGAGACAGCCACTGATTCAAGGCAGCTACAGCCTAATTCTTCTCAAAGTGATCAGGATCGGAGTCAGCAGGATAGAAAGGTTGTAGATATTGATCAGACTGTTAAATCACAACAACAACAGACAGATGCACAGATTCAGACTCAGGAGGAGGTGACATTACAAGATCAGGATCAGATTGAGAGTATTGCCACTCGCAGACCAAAGCATCAGATCAGAGCACCTCAAAGGTATGGTTTTGAGGATTCTGCTTGTGCTGAGTTAGTCTATTATGCTCTGAGTGTTGCAGACACCATTGGTGATGAGCCGACCACATTTCAGGAGGCCATTAGTAGTTCACGAGCTGATGAATGGACCATGGCTATGGTTGAAGAACTTCAGTCTCTAGAAAAGAATCAGACTTGGGAGTTAATCAAATTACCAAAAGGTGAAAAGGCAATTGGCTGCAAATGGATCTTCAAAAGGAAAGAAGGAGCCACTCCTCAAGACTTTAGATATAAGGCCAGGTTGGTAGCAAAGGGATACAGTCAACGGGAGGGTATTGATTACAAGGAGGTATTTTCCCCTGTAGTCAAACACTCATCTATTCGTGTGTTACTTGCTTTTGTTGTTTCTCAAAATCTGGAGCTGGAACAACTAGATGTTAAGACAGCCTTTTTCATGGTGATTTAGAGGAACAGATCTATATGCAACAACCACCTGGTTTTGAGGTTCCAAATAAAGAAGATCATGTATGCTTACTCAAGAGATCATTATATGGTCTCAAGCAGTCTCCAAGACAGTGGTACCGCAAATTTGACAGATTTATGGTTGACCATGGATACAGTAGATCTCCATATGACAGTTGTGTGTATCACCAGCAGCTTTCAGATGGGTCCTTTTGTTATTTGTTATTATATGTGGATGATATGCTAATTGCAGCCAAAGACATGACAATCATTCAGAAACTGAAAGCCGAGCTCAGTACTGCATTTGACATGAAGGACCTTGGACCGGCAAAGAAGATACTTGGGATGGAGATTATTCGTGACAGGTAGTCAGGTAGATTTTTCCTTACTCAGCATAGTTATATTGAAAAAGTCTTGGACAGATTTAGTATGTCTACAGTCAAGCCTGTCACTACCCCCTTTGTCAGTCATTTTAGACTTTCTGCCAGAGACTCTCCTCAGACTGAGGATGAGGACAGATATATGTCTAGAGTGCCATATGCGAGCGCAGTTGGCAGCATCATATACGCGATGGTCTGCACTCGACCTGATATTTCACAGGCAGTAAGCGTAGTAAGCAGATATATGGATAAACCTGGAAAGGCTCACTGGTCAGCTGTGAAATGGATACTTAGATATCTGAAAGGCACTTCTAAATTGGGATTGATATTTTCTACACAGAGTAATTGCATAGTTACAGGATTTTGTGATTCAGATTATGCTTGTGACTTGGACAGGAGAAGATCTTTGACTGGATATGTGTTTACTCTTTCTGAATGTGCAGTCAGTTGGAAGGCTACTTTGCAGTCTACAGTTGCTTTATCTACCACTGAAGCAGAATATATGGCATTGACAGAGGCAGCAAAGGAAGCTATTTGGTTAAAAGGGTTAGTACAGGATTTGGATCTCAAACAGGATTGTTTAGACATTCATTGTGACAGTCAGAGTGCTTTGCACCTTGCCAGAAACCAGATGTATCATGAACGAACAAAACATGTAGATGTCAGATATCACTTCATCAGAGATCTAGTAGAGAAAGGTGATGTCAGACTTCAGAAAATATACACTGCCCATAATCCAGCTGACATGTTCACTAAACCAATCCCTGAATTAAGTTCAGGAATTTCCTGAACTTGATTGGAATAAACATTTGGTAATGCCCTGCGGGGCTTGTGGTGAGGAGGAGGTTATAAATTTTTTTCATCTGATATAAAAGGTACAATATTTGTCGCAAGGAGGAGGATTGTCATATTTGGCTCCAAATCATATTTCTTTTTCCGTCTCCCATGACAGTTGGGAATACTACATCGGCTCAAACTCTATTTTTTGAGAAGGCTTTCTTCCTTTATAAGGAGGCCACTGGCATCCTTTCTTGGTGAACAGAGGTAAGAGCGGGCGGAGATTTTTCTAGGGCTTCTTGTGCGGGATTTTTTCTTGCTTTCTCTAGTGCGCGGGTTCTGTTCTCGAGTCGACCTCTCACCTGTGAGTCGACCTCTCACCTGTACCTCTTGTGCACGGGTCCTGTTCTCTGGCCGATCTCTAACCTGTGTCATCTCTTGTGCGCGGGTTCTGTTCTCTGGCCGATCTCTCTTGCTTGTGCTTCGGTGCTGGCCTGTTCTCTGGCCGATCTCTCGGCTGTGCCTCTTGTGCGGGTTGCTTTCTGGCTTCCTTCTGTTGGCCTTCGGTTGGTGATCTACCTGTCTTCTTCTTTCTCGGTTTCACGGACACCTTGTGCTGCTACAGCTGGTAAGGAGGTATCATCTTGATTTTTTGCCAAGGGTTGAGGAAGGTATCTTCATCTCAGGTATTGTTTTATCTTGATCTATTGCCGAGGCTGAGATTGGTTGATCCTATTGGATCTTGGTTGCCTTCTATTCGATATTTTGTTGCCTTCTTGTTGGTTTCAAAAAAAGGTATTTTATACCTCATATTGTACCTAAATTTCGGGACGGATATATAGTGGATTGCTCCTCCTCCCCGTGGATGTAGGCCTTTTGTGCCGAACCACGTAAATCTTGGTTCTTTGTCTTTGTTTATTTATACCTGCAATGTGTTTGGTGAATTGTCTCAAAAAAATTAGATATTAGATCACAAGCCCAGATCGATCCAATCCGGTGCGCGTTGCTCCAACACCCTCCTTCTCGAGCCCCATGACAACAAGATCGCCCTTCTAGAAGATGACAAGGAGGCCGAGGCTGCCGACGGCGTGGGGATCTGTAATGGGATTGGGAGAGATTTAGAGGAATGGCTGCGGGCGGCGGTGGGTGTGTCGCATGCTCCCTATAGCAAGTGCTCGGCGAGGTTCGCGGTGGCAAACCCGAAGGGTGCCGGCGAGTGGCAAGCCTATCCACTGAGATCCATGCGATGGATAATCCAATCATCCATCTGCATGCACAGATCTCAAAGTAGCCGCATGGATGCTCTGATCATTCTTTTGCTTGGATAGATCTCACAGTGATTATATGGATGATCTAGATTATGGATCCATCTGCGCATATCTTAAAGTTGGAATAAACTAAAAAAAAGAGAGGAGATTTTCGTTTATTGAAATGGTAGACGAATGCCTGTTAGGGAGCCAAATGACCAGTTTGGAATAGTTGGCAAATTTGAGAGATTTGTTTGAGGCATTTTGAAGTTGAATAGTGTCTTTGAGATTGATTTAAAGTTGATACAGTGTCTCAGTAATTTTCTCTTAAATTTAAGATGTAGCAAATGTAGAGATGGAAAAATTGATCCGATCCGATGGATATGCACCTACCCAAACCCGTTCAAATCCGAAAAATAGAGTTTGACCGAATTTAGATAAAACCCGAAAACTATAGTATGGATATGATTAGGGTATGGGTAGTGCTATTTTTTATCCGAATCCGAACCCGATCTGAACCTATGGGTATGGATAATATTCGAATCCATACTCGAATCCATATCCGAATATATATATATATAATATATATATATATATATATATATGTGTGTGTGTGTGTGTGTGTGTGTGTGTGAGTCCTCATCGAAACCGACTCCATGCAAAAATAATTGAGGTATTGATGTGTGTTCAAAATTAGTTATTAGCTTCTAAAAAAAAAGTAAATTAAATTTAACATTATCTATTAATTTGTGTACTTTTCACTAGATTGATGTGTTTATCTTATTTTGAATCATTAATAGATGGATCATTAGTTATAAATAATTATGATGATGATGATGACGATAATGATAGTCATTTGGATTGTTTAGGTAATAATATTTTCACTTTATGATTATTTTTCTAACTTTATTATATATATTTACTAAATTATATATATATTTTTTATTACTTGTTGCAGAGCCTATTATTTGTCTTGAATGATTTGTGGAGTTGTAGTTGTCATTTCGTGAAATTATTTGAAAATTTGGTATTCAAGTTCACTACTTTTTCAGCACTATACTGAATTTTCATGAATGAAATAATGAATTTAATAATTATATTCTATGTTGAATGGTAATTATATTTCTATATTTGATTTCTATAAATTTGAACTTATAAATTATGTTCTATGTTGAATTGATTATTCTATTTTGATTGATAATATATAAAAAATTATTTTAATTTTTTATATGTTCTATGTTGAAATATAATTCTATTCATATGTTTGATTTTTATAGATCTAGACTTATAAATTATATTTTATGTTGAATTGATAATTTTATTTTAATTGATAATATGTATAAAATTATTTTACTTGTTTATTTTTTTGGATATGGGATGGGTATGGGGTGGGTATGGGTTGGATATGGAAAAATGGGTTATCCATGGATATACCCCAACTCATTGGGTATGGGGATGGATATCTTTTTTCTTATCCGATCGGATATCAAGTAGGATTTGGGTATAGGATATTAAGTTCGAGCTTGGAGATGGGTAGTATAATATCCGACCCAAATTCTATCCATTGCCATCCCTAAGAGAGGAGACTTAGTTGCTAGGATGAACATAAAGGGGGTTAATTTAGGTGGGGGTTCATTCAACAAACAAAGACATTCCAAGAGAAGCAAGTTTATACGTTCCAGTTTTTGGGACAATCGGATCAGCTCTTGGTTGGGTCGAGCATAGTTTTGAGACTTAGTTTATAACAGAAAAAATATTTCTTCTGGGAATAGTTCCTCAACCTGTTTGGCCTTTCTGGGAGGGACTAACTTTATCGAAAAATTTTGGGAATAAACGGCCACGGAGCACCAGGACCTATTCAACATCTGGAACATGTGCACCGGTGCATTGAAGCTCACCAGGCTGCCGCCTGCATCACCAATTTTGCTGGCCACCATCGTCAAGTTACTACGTGGATTCGTGATGTGCAGAGAGCGACCAGAAACTGATAGCAGGGATGGGAGGATTCTATTTCATAATGCACAGTACTGGAAATTAACATCAACATCCGAGAAGATAACAGGGTTAGCATCTAAAAATTCAAAGACCGGTGAAACGCCAAATGTAAAGGTGGCGGGGCTTGTTGCCGCTCATCTCCGGTGGTGCCACGTCGGTATCTCGGTCAGATGTGTCTGAGGATGTGAGCTGCCCTCCACGACCAGAGGATCTATAAAGAAAGTTCTCTCATCGAAGTGTGTTTGGTAGAGGACTCTCAATACCTAAGTTAGTTGGAGTTTGAGAACAATCGAAGGAAAAAAAAAAAAAGTGGGAGCGAAAGTACTTGTCTTTTTCATCAGGAGTTCGACCTTACCTAAGGATCCACTCCTTATCTCTTTTATGTTAAGAGGGTCTTGTAGATTATTATGCTGGAATTTGATAGGTTGTTAGGATCTACGGGCCACAATTTGATAGACCATTGAGATTTGTCCATTAGCCCATAACCAAGGTTGTGAGTCGTGCCAATAGACCGGATCAGTTAATCATGGATGTCGATTGTCGGTCATGTCCACAACCTGTAGGTTATTGAAGAATCTTAGGTTATGTTTGGTGCATCGTCAGACAATTTTGGAGGATAATGTGGATTGCTTTTAGGATAGACTGCCATCATTAAATTATCAGTAATGTTGATTACTATATTTAGTACATGCAAGTAATTTGCAGTAAAATTATTGGGAGCCTTGATTGATATATTTGGTATAACAATCAGATTATTGGTAATATGAAATCAAATTTTCAAAATACCCCTAAGTCAAATTACTGTGTTTGGTATAAATAAAAACCGCTATGGCCCTCGCGCTATCCAATAGTGATGTGTACATGGAAGTAAACCTCGCACTTTGAACATGACCAAAGCTCTAGCCTGATGCTCCTCCTGGAAGGTCAGCCCCACCGCCGGCAATCACCTGCTGACTAGATCTGATAGCAGGCTAGCATCACACTTGTCATGGGCAATGAGGAGCACCTTCGTGACCCAGTCCATGTGACCCCCAAATGAGATCACAAATACAGACAGATGCAGCGGAGAAGGACGTTGTAGGGATCCCAAACCCAGATGGAAGGGTCAAGAAGGTGCGAGGTGCCGGTGATGGAGAGCTAGAGGGAGAGCGGAGAGGTAGTGGCGCGGCATGGAGGATCTCGAGCTTTTGCTCGAGGATCTTCTCCTTGGAGGTCTTCAAGTTCGCAAGAAGCCGTACTCCTCTTCATTGTCATCGTCGTCTCTGCAGCCGTAAGAAAAATGGAGGAGCCCATTGGAATTGGGGGAGAGCGAGGCAGCGAGGGGGCTAGCCTCTGTTGGTAGCACCACCGTAGTCAAAGAGATGAATTTTGTGTGATTTTTTTAAGAATAATTTTATTTTTTTTTTTACAATATTGCAAAGAAGTGATAATCTGGATAGCTACTCCTCTTCAAAACTATCTAGATTGTCTCCTGAGAGACAATATAGATTATCAAGACAATCTAAATTATTATCCAAAAAATATATCAAATATAATAATTTAATAAATTTATTTTAAATTATCGATAATTTAAATATATTATCAGCTATCAAATGCAACCTTTGTCCGGCCGAATGGACTGAGAACTGAGGGTGAGGTTCCATCCAGAGCACATGGGTGTTTGCGCAAGCTTTGGGACGCTATCAGGCAAGTCCCAATTGAGATCGGTGGCTGGCCAAGGTGATGGCCGGATGAAGACTAATATTGTAACATCGCCTTATCTCGAGAGACTGTCTAGTTTTGTCGGTCCATTAATGAATATTCGGCCTCGACCCGAGGAGTAGAGTCCAATAACGGATAATCACCGTAGCAGCTATACCCGCTTCATTATGCTAAAAGTATGACAATTAATAATCAACCAATTTCAACTGAGATCAACCAAAACTTTCTTTATTTTTAAATAAATATATAATATACTTTCTCAAAATTATTAATATAATTCAAACAGGCAGTCATACAATGCCCTCATTATCTAATCCGTGTTATTTTATTATTTCAAAGAGTGTAGAATGAGACTCGTAATCGTTTTTATCTTCTTGTGTGCTTGTCCTGTTAGTTCACACAAAGTTAAATGATATTTGGCATCTTAATCTATCAGTGCACTCATGTGATATCTTAATAAACAATTTTATTTCGGCCTAAAAGTACTTGAATTACATACGTTTTGATTCTAGATGACAATAAAATATAATGCTGCAAAATAACTCACCTGGATTTTGTTCCTTATTTTTTTTATTTTTTTAACCGAAACCTCAGAGAAATTGCCGAAACCAAAACTCCACCGAGCTTTATAAACCAAGTTTTAAGACCTTGATCATTAAGCTCCACAACCAAGTTTTAAGACCTTGATCAATAAGATCAACAACCAAGTTTTAAGACCTTGATCATTAAGGCCAACCTAGAAGCAGATCTAACAAACTGAAAGATACAAAGCCAGTTTCTAACGAAGCAATTGTGTGTATGGCTCTATTTAGTACTTCAATATACCTATAAGCCAGCAGCAAGCCATGGTGCAACATTAATAAATAAGGCGCCAAGGCCTTACGTGGTTTAAAAATAAGATGCTTCACTGATAAATTATTCAGCCAGTAACTGAGGGCGCTTAACATCACCCCATTTATCATGGAACATTCTCTCTTTATCAGAGAAAAATAAAACTTTGTACCAGTGCAAGAGAACATACATCAAATTAAAATCAAGATTTGGAGGTAGATTCTTAATATACCTGAAATAAAGGATTAACAAAGCCTTCTGTGGATGTTGGGGATAAATAGTCCAAGAGGACTCTTATGCCGTGATGGTTGCATGGTTCATGTAGGATGAATAGAATTAACATGTCGATTAAAGGAAAATGACCAGGAACTGATTGAAAGGACAAAGCCCAAAACTAAAGAGGCAATAGGAAGGTGCGGTAGTGTCAAAGAATCTCATACTGACAAAACAATGGACATTCATGAGAATAACTGGAAAATGACAATTAATAAAGCCAATCAGAGAGGGTTGGGACATGGCTATGGCAAAAGATAAATGGAACTTGCACCTGACGCTTCTTAAGCTCTCGCTCAACTCTTCCAGACTAATTTGGATGAACTTCCAGACTAAAATGCTTGGACAAAAGAACAGAAGTGAGAGGTTTCAAAACTTTGAGAAAGCCTGCATGGGCATTATAACAGGGAACATTCAATGTAACGCGAACAGAGACCCAGGCACATTACTACAAAACAGAATCCGTTTTACACCAACAAATTGAGAACGAGATCACCAAAGATTGACCAATCTTGAAGGTGACATACATTTAAATTGTTTTAGCGCATGAAACTATATTCAGTTTAGGCACCTCACTTAGATTATAAACTTGCTAGTGAGCAGCAATAGGAAATTCAGTTATCACGCAAAAGAGAGCTATTGCCAGAAACAAAGAATTACACCTAAACAAAGCATGCCAGTGAATTGGCAAAAGGCTTCAGAATCAGTACGTGAATATAAAACCATACCGGTTCAAATTATGTTGAGTATTAATGTAAAACATATCCGGAAGAATTGGAATACCTTTTGAGTGAAATCACCCACCACCAACCTGATACTCCATAGGACATTCAAGATTGAAGCACCAACTACTTGTTACAAAAATTAGGAATCACATTTCCCAATTTCAAATCAATTTCCACTGAATAATTTCCTTCAACATCAAAGAGGCTTCTACATAAAGCAACATGTAGAAACTTCTGCCTCATACACAACCAAGTCCATATCTCATCTCTGTACTTATTGAAAATAGATACTGACAACATAAACAAACTACGTTTTTAACCAGATATTGACACAACTGTACAGGTGAAGGTTACTTCTGGCTCATAACTTTTTCAACATGAAGACCTTAGACTACATCTCTTAACTGTTTTATCTACAATAATTGCAACTTAGAATAATATCTCTTGATACCACTAGAAGCCTCTCATGCATAATGTTTCCATTCTTCACTGCAATCCACAACATGACCTAATTGGAGGATGAATTCAGCTAACCAAAAGATTCATGTATCCAGATTTAATGATTGCATCTGAATTGGCAAATTATTGAGGAATATCTCTTCATACTACTAGATGGCTCTCATGTACAATTTTTAATTCTTCACTGCAATCCACACCATAAGTATATTGAAGGATGAATAATCAAAAGATTACATATATCCTAATTTAATGATTGCATCTGAATTGGCTCACGACTCAAGTTTCACATGGAAGAACCAAGGTAACATGTTTTAGAGAAGCTCCAAAGTATTAGTAGAAATCCTACTTATCAAACAACTAATCACCAAGAAACTTTTTCTTTTTCTTGTAAAAAGAACTCAAAGTGATCGATAATGAAGAGAAAAAGATAAAGATCCATAAAATCCTGCCAATATTCGTTATGCAAAGAAGAAGGCATGACACTGACTAGACAATGATCACCAATCAAACAAGCAAAGAATATGCAAAAGCATATTTCTGTGAGCATTGATCCTAGGTAGCCCATATCAAATGTGCATCATGATGCAAATTATGGTGAGGGTACAGCAAAGCAGGGGTCTAAAGATTTAGGAAGCAAGGTCATGTGAAGGTAAATGAAGTAAATTAGGTGAGATAGGAAAAAGCCATCTGACATGTAGTTGTTATTCAACTTAGGAAAATTTTGGTAGTTCAATGTTGAATACCAATAACTCATAAAACTCGAGAGAGAAATCATAACCATGACCACCAAGCTTTGTCCCAAGTATTTCAGACTGGTTTTATTGATCCTTGTTTGCCAAGCATTACCTTCATGGCTACATCTGATGTTATTTCAAGTTATTCCATATCTTTTCTCACCATTTCCATCTATGTGACATTAGGCATTCTCAACCTTTCCCGCATTATCCAACAACAATTAAGGTTCCCCTCATTGTGGAAGCACCATCAAATCATTGTTATACATGCCTATATCATTTCAATTGATTCTTCATCACCTTATTCCCAACATGTGCCTCCCTTACAGCTCTTCTAGTATACTCATTTTTCACTCTATCCACCCTTGTTTTACCACACATATATTCCAGCACTCTTATTGCTGCTACATTCAGCAAGTTTTCTTGGATACTCTTTATCATCCAACATGCAGAACCGTATATCATTGCATGCTTTAGTGTCATCTTGCCAAATTTTCCTTCAAGCCACCAGGTTATATGTTGAACAGAATCTAAAAACATAATGATTATAATGGTTCAATACTTGTTTCAATCGATCTACTGTCACATATTCCCAATTAAATTGCAGGAATGTAGTGTTATGAATGTCAACAGGGATTTCTTTTGAGGGT
>NC_026003.2:92440256-92517756 GCF_000442705.2 Elaeis guineensis | reverse complement strand
TTCTCTTACTGTTCTTCTTCCATTTTTCTTCTGTTATATTTTGCTTGTTCAATTTTCCGTGAGCGCCCCTTCTCTTATTTTTTTCAATTTTTTCGAGAATTTTTAGGGTTTTTGCTCGATTCATAATGTCCTCCAACACTTCCTCCTCTAGCAGTTCTAGGAGTTCGTCTGTCCCAGCTCCCCAAAACCTCAGTTCTGTAGATGAACCTCGTCCGATCTTTATACAGACACCATCCCCAACTCTCTGACTCCGAAGGAACTCTCACTGATTAGGATTCAGTACGGGATTCCTCCGGAGTACGAGCTGGAGCTTCCCGGGCCGACTGGCCGGGCTAGCGCTCCTCCCCCTGGCTGCTTCTGTTTATACCAAGAAGCTTTCTGCGCCAGACTTCGACTTCCGCTCCCGCTTTTTGTCATCGCTCTCTTCCGCTTTTTAAACATTTCTTTAGTTTCTGTAGCGCTGAACTCCTTTAGATTTCTGATAGGGTTTCTTTCCCTCTGTTGCCTAGCCGAAGTCCAGCCAATCCTTTCTCTGTTTAGGAATTTCTATACTTTCAAGCGTCACCTTTCAGCAAAGGACTAGTGGTACTTCTCCTCCCAATTCGGTAGAAAGGGGTTGTTGAAAGGTGTCCCCTCTTCTATCCACAGCTGGAAGGAGAGGTTCTTCTACGTCCGATGCCCGACCTTGGAGCGGGATTACCCCCTTGGGGCTCTCTGAGGGATTCCGTCCATTGGGTTTCTAGCCTGGAAAGGGACGACCTCGAAGCCTCCAATAAGCTCGAGGCCTATCCAGCCCCCCTCCTCTCTGAACTTCTGAAGGAACAACTCTTGTTTAACGTCGGCCTGAGCCCTCTTGACCCTGCCGGTACTATCATTATTATATATATATATATATTTTTATTATATATATATATATATATATTGCTTTCCTTTTCTCTTATTCTATTTTTGAGCCATGTCGATCTTTTTTTATTGCAGACATGGACACAGGTGTGGCTCGGAGGTTAGCCCAGGGTCTCAAGACCCACAAGAGAAAAGGCACCGTACTTCGGGTCGGCGAAGAGAGCCAGGACAGAAGAGACGAGCTCGACCGTGCCTGCTCAGGTGACCGTTGCCATCGACGCCCCCTCTGATGTCGACCTGAAGTCCCCCGAGCCTCTTCACGGAGCCCTCCGGTCGAGGTTCCTACTCCAGAGGCTTGTCCCGACGGGGCATCGGGGGCCGAAAGGAGGAGGAAGAAGACCCTGGTCCGCAAGAGCCGCAGCCGCAAGGCTGCCATCGAGGGGGCCGGCGGCTCCGAGAAAGATCTGGGGAAAAATCCCTTCAACAATAGAATTTAATAAAGAGGCTGGTCGAAGGGTGCATTCTGCCCGAGGTCGTCCATAGGATCGTCCTTCTAATCCTGAGCTGCGGGTCTGAGACTCTCTGGGATCTTTTCTCGAGGTAGGTTGATTCACTTTTTCTTTCTTCTTGCTTATTTACTTAGTTTACTCCTTAGCCTTTATATTGACTCCCGACCTCTCTTGCAGATTGGACACCAGCTCATCGCCAACATCGAGGCGATGAAAATTGCCAAGAGGGAGGCAGCCCGGGTGGAGGAAGGTCGCCTGGCTAAGGCCGCCCGCCTCGAGGAGAAGATCGTTGAGGTCACAAGTCTCCAGGAGGTGCTGCAGAAGGAGGGACAAACCTCGTCCGATCTGAGGGCCGCCTTGGAGGAGGAAAGAAAGAAGGCAGAGGCTGAGGTCTCCGAGCTGAAGGCGCAGGTCTCCGAGCTGAAGGTACAGATCCCGTCTCTAGTCTCAGAGGCAGGGCCCGAGCGGTGGAGGAGTTCAAGACCTCCTCCGAGATGGAGGATCTGCAGGTCCAGTTCGGCCAGGACGCCTTCATCAAGGGCTTCAAGCTCTGCCAAGAGAAGGTGGCCAAAAATTTTCTGAACTGGATCTCAACTTCTTGGATGAGGCGTCTGATGATGAAATCGGACCTTCCGAAGCCGCGATCGATCCTCCTCCAGCAGGGACTCCTCAACTGCCGCGGCTGTCGCAACCGACCTTCCAGGGGCACCGAGCTCCTCCACTTCTGTCCTAGAGGTCCGAAACCTCTAGTTTTGTATTTTTTCTTTGTGGTGACTTTTCTTTGTTCTCTTGTACTTTAAAAATTATTTAATCAACGAAATTGGATTCTTCTTTACAGAGAGCTCCTTTTTCTTCATCTGCATTTTTTTTCTTCTCTTTTGTCTTCTGGCACTAATTTGAGTTGTGGCACTCGTCTCCAACGACAGTGCCCTGCCGAAGCTCTTCTCCTACCACAGAGATTCCTCTAAAGTCGATGATCCGAGACCTCAGAAGGAAAGTTCGTCAGTTGACGAAGAAATCCAAGAAGCTGGATGATGAACTTCACCGACTGAGGAAGAGCCATTCGGAGGTCACTGCGGAGGCTACTCGCTTTCGGGACCTCCACAAAAAGGGTTTCATGGAATACACCCAGAGAAAGGCCGACTTCATGGCGAAGCTTGAGGAATTCTGAAAACGTGCCAGCGATCGATCTTGGACTCAGGCTTCCAAGATCAGCTCTCTTGAAGTTGAGCTGGCGACTGCACGAGAAAAGGTCGGCCAATTGGAAGGGAGCTCGTCCTGGCTCGCAACTCAGGCCGAACACGACCGAGACTGGTCATAAAATTCTCCGACCTTCAAAAGCAGCTGCAGGATGCTGAGACGAACTACAACGCCTACCGAGTCGGCTGGTGCGAGCAAGTAGAGGACTATCGAAGGAAGCTCAAGACGGCGATCGATGAAGTTGCCCACCTTCAGAGGCAGTTGTCTGAGAGAGTCCAGCCCGCCTCTGCACAAGGCTCCGACGAGCTCCTCTCCTTAAGAGAGACCATGGCAGAACTATCTGTGGCCCTTGGGCGGGAGGAGGCCGAACTGCAGTGGCTGAAGATTCAGCTGGCCCACGAGCAGCAGACGGTCAAAGATGCCGAGGCAGAGTCTGAGGTCCTGAGGAAGAGGCTTCGGGGGTCGAAGGGCGAAAGTCGATGGTTCCACCAGATGTACCAGGAGATGCTGCTAAGAAATATGAAACTGGAAGAAGAAGTCGAAAACTTAAAGCAATCCCTAATAAGGACTGGAACCGAGAGCTCGAAGTCGGAAGAAGCCGAGCTTCCTTAGAGCTTTTCTTATCTTTCGTCCTTCCATGTATTCTTTTTCTTTTTTTGTCGTTTTTCTTTTTTAGACCTTCAGGGCTTTGTAACGTACACTTCACTAATGAAATGAAAAGAAAATTTTCATTACCTTGTCCATTCTTGTATTAAGTTGTTGTTTACCAAACTTCTTTTGTCTTCCGTCTTATTCGACGTCGGCGTTGTTTGTAATTCCTCGTCTATTCTTGCTTTGAGTCATCGTTTACCAAACTTCTTTTATCTTCCGTCTTGTTCGACATCGGCGTTGTTTGTAATTCCTCGTCTATTCTTATTTTGAGTCATCGTTTATCGAACTTCTTTTATCTTTTGTCTTGTTCGATGCCGACGTTGTTTGAAGGTTTTTGATCGTTGCCGTGTTGATTTGCCTTTTTTGTTAATGACCGTAGATCTTTTCGAAGCCATTTGAGTTTGACGCTTCCTCCCGGTGCTCAAACTTGGGGGCCCGAACTCCTCGTTACCTTAAGGAAGTCAATTTTTCCTCGGCCTGTGTTGAGTTTCCTCTTAGAGACTGAGGGTTTTTGATAAGAGTTTTCTTCCTCGTTGAGACGAGGTCCCTTGTGTCTTTGATGTAGTTTGTTTTTCACTTGTTACTGATGTAGTTTGTCACTTTCCCTTTTCATCTCCCCCTCTTTTTTTTCTTTATGTTCGAGTGAGGGTTTTCCCTCTGCTCTTAACGGGATTGTGGGAGTGTAGAGGAGCCATTGAGGAGGCTTTCCTCCTAGTCCGATCTTGATCGATCGGATCTTCATTTGTGTCAGAACGAGGTTCTCCTCCTATTTTTGACAGTCAATTTCAGCTTATGTTAGAACGAGGTTCTCCTCCTGTTCCTAACAGGGCTGTGGGGGCACGTAAAGCCGTTGCAAGAGTCTCTTCCCTTATCCAGTCTCTAGATAACCGAGCCTTCGACTTTGCTCATGTTAGGATGAGGTTCTCCTCCTGTTTCTAACATAGCTGTGGGAGCACATAAGGGCCGTTGTAAGGGTCTCTCCCCCATCCGATCTTTAAATAATCGGACCTTCGACTTTGCTCATGTTAGGATGAGATTCTCCTCCTGTTCCTAACATGGCTGTGGGGGCACATAAGGACCGTTGTAACGACCTCTCCCCCCATCCGATCTTTAAATAACCGGACCTTCACTTTGCTCATGTTAGGATGAGGTTCTCCTCCTGTTCCTAACATGGCTGTGGGGGCACATAAGGGCCGTTGTAAGGGCCTCTCCCCCCATCCGGTCTTTATATAATCAGGCCTTCAACTTTGCTCATGTTAGGACAAGGTTCTCCTCCTGTTCCTAACATAGCTGTGGGGGCACATAAGGCCGTTATAAAGGCCTCTCCCCCATCCGATCTTTAAGTAACCGGACCTTCGACTTTGCTCATGTTAGGACGAGGTTCTCCTCCTATTCCTAACATGGCTGTGGGGGCACATAAGGACCGTTGTAAGGGCCTCTCCCCCCATCCGATCTTTACATAATCGGGCCTTCAACTTTGCTCGTGTTAGGACGAGGTCCTCCTCCTGTTCCTAACACGCTTAGTTTCGATTGTCGGAAGGAGCTACTCCCTGCCGTTATGAACTCACAAAAAAAAAAAGATATGCAAATATGAAAGAAACTTTTATTTAAGGCAAAGTTATTGGTAATATATTCATAGATTTTTCGAATCCCATAGCCTGGAAGATCTGCTCTCCGTCGGGATCCTCCAGAGATGGAGTTGATAATCCCAATTGGAAGCCGATCTTCAGGCTGCTCCTCCCTCCTTGGTGGCTCCGGTTGCGGTAGGACCCTCAGCCGATCTTCCCTACCTTCAGGTCGGCATCGAATGAATCTGTCGAGCCGACCTCGTCTGATGAGCTGCTCAATCTCGTCTCGGAGCTGAATGCATTCCTCCGTGTCGTGGCCATAGTCAGGATGATAGAGGCAGAACTTGTTAGGATTGCATTTTCCGGAGTGTGTGCGCATCCTTTCCGGCCTTGGCAGCTGCTCCCTAACCTCCATCAGCATTTGAGTTTTCGATGCGTTGAAAGGGGCGTAGCTGTGGAATCTTCCCGGGGGAGAGCCCCACCGAAATCTACGGTCCATACTTCTCTGCCTACGAGCCTGGGGAGGAGTCTGGACACGCTTGTGTCCGAAGAAAGTTTGAAAACGTGATCGAGCTTCACTCGGCCCTTTTTCAACTGTGGGCTTGCTGGAGTCTTCCGCCTGCCGCTCCTTCGCGGCCTCCTCGTCCTTCATCTTGAAGGCTTCTTCTGCTCGGGCATATCCTTCGGCCCAAGCTAGCAAATCAGCAAATCCTTGCATACTTCTTTTCCAAAAAAAAGAAGATCGTTCTTTTGAAGACCGCCCTTCAGGGCGGCCATCGCGATCGATTGGTCCAAGTTCCGGACCTCCAATGCGGCGACGTTAAAATGGTTGATGTAAACTCGGATGGATTCTCCTTCCTTTTGCTTGATGTTGATGAGGGACTCCGAACCTCTCCGGGGATGCCGACTGCTGATGAAATGAGCAACGAACTGGTGGCTCATCTGATCAAAGGAGAAGATAGTACCCGACTTCAGTGCCGAGTACCAATTTCTTGCTGCTCCCTTCAAGGTAGACGGGAAAGCTCGGCACAGGATGCATTTGGCGCGCCATGGAGCAGCATCATTGTCCGAAAGGCCTCCAGGTGGTCAACCGGATCCGAGGTTCCGTCGTAGCTCTCGAATTGGGGGAGCTTGAAGTTCGACGGGATTGGCTCCTGCATGATCATTTGAGAGAAGGGAGGGTCAGTGCAGATATCCTCACCGTAAGCAGTGGGAGCATGGTGGAGCTCTTCGATCCACCGGTTTATCTCTCAGAATCTTTGATCCAGGAGGTCCTCTCGACTGCGAGTCTCGAGGGTCTTCTGGTGAAATGGAGGTAGGGACTCTCCGGAGGTGGAATCATGATCGGATGGTGGGCTCTCCGCCTTCTGCTTCCCCTTTCGGGGAAGACGGGGCGACTTGCCCAGTGGCCCATCCGGTCGCCGGATTCTGAAACTCCGACGATGCTCTTTCCAGCCGCACTGATGCTGCGGCTGCTGCAGCTGCTGCATGACCTGCACTGCTTTGGTGAGACCCTGACCTGCTGAACCAGCAAGTCGAACTGCTCCATGCCGACTGTCGTTGCCGGAGGAGGAGCCTGGGAAACTGGAGACGAGGCCAAAGTTTGCGGAGCTCGCTGAGATCTGGCCGCGGAGGTCGTGGATCGCCTGGTGGATGTCTTTCGGGGAAGCATCAGGTGGAGATCTGGCAAGAGAAGGAGAAGAAGATGTCGGAGAAGGTGGCGGAGACAGTCCCATTGAGCACTCCTTTAAGAATAAGGGTACTGCGAAGACACAGCCCTCCTTCTAGCACCAATTCTGTTGGTGCAGAATTCCGCCGACACCGGAGAAGCTGGAGTTGAGATGACCACGTCCGCCGTCGGGACCCGTAAGGAAAGTCTAAACCGGAGTTGGGGGTGCTCCGGCAAACCCTCCGACGCTTAAGTCAGTACTCTGCCTCAACAGAAATGGAGTACTCGAATGGAAATTTTAGCAGAGTTTCAAGATAGAGTTTAGAGCTTAGAGAAGAACGTATCTGGGGGTCCCTTTTTATAGACGGAGAGCGTAACTGATTGACAGCGACGTCTGTAACCACCTGGTAGTGGGCCGTTCAGGCCACGCAGAGTTTGTTACGGAGAGTAGTGGTGTCAGGGGGCCGTTCAGGGCCACGTGGAGTTTGTTATGGAGAGTGGAGTGGTGTCTATTATCGCGACTTGCCAGAGAGTGGTGGAGCCACCGGAATCCGTTACAGAGAGTGGAGTAGGGTAGCGGCCATTGTCGTGACTTGCCAGAGAGTTCGGATCTGTCAGCTGAAGCTCGACTGGGATGTCTGATGGAGCGGAATGGCTTTCTGTCTCATCAATCAGGAGAAGCTCGGATGTTTTCGAAGTTGCTGAGGTTTACTGTTGTCGGATGCCTAGAGCGCTGATGCTGCAGGCGGGAACCATCTGCTGTAGCAGCTCGGATGGGGACTTTCTATGAGAAAAGTCCGGTTTCATGAGGAATCCAGCAGAGGGTCGACTGGCAGTGGACTTCAGATACGTTGGGGAGGTTCGTCTGCTGGACTGGAGGATCCTGTGGAAGTCCGGTTGGCGTTGTTGAAGTCCGACTGACACTATTGAAAGTTGATGGCTGGGGAGGTATGGCAGACACCGGAGGCGGTCAGCCATTGTAGAAATCCAGCTACTGAAGCCGTCTGTTGTAGAAGTTCGTTCGGAATTCATCCGCTACGGAAGTTCGGACGGAGTCCGATTCTTGTAGAAGTCTGGATGGAGACCACTTATTGAAGAAGCTCGGCTGAAGTCAGCCTGTAACAGAAGTTCGGAAGGAATTCGTTTATAGTAGAAGCTCGGATGGAATTCGCTTACAGTAGAGATCCGGAGTAGACCGCTCATAGTAGAATTCGGAGTAGGCCGCTTGCAGTAGAAGTTCGGAGTAGACTACTTGCAGTAGAAGTTCGGAGTAGAGATCCGGCTGGTGGAGCCCTTTCGTTGTCGAAATTCGTCTGGGATCCATCCACTGTAGGAGTTCGGCTGAAATCTGATTCTCGTAGGAGCTCAGATGGAATCCGGAAGATAATCGACCGTCATAGAAACTTGGATGGAGTCTGGTTACTGTAGAAATCCTATTGTCGGAGAAGCTCGGACACTGACAAAATCCGGAAGGAGTCTGGAAGGAACTCGGAGAATAGTCGATCACTGTAGAAAATCGACTGATATTGAAGTCCAAAGAGTATTTGTTTCAGCCCGGTACGTGAATGGAGGAGCTTATTATCGGAGAAGTCCAGATGGTAATATGGAAGCTCGGACGGTCGAGGGAGTTCAGAAAGACGCCACACAAGATCGGAAGCCGGAAAAGCCCTGGAAGGGTCGGCCTTTTACAAACTTCGGCTGGAAGTATTTTATACCCAACAATATTGATATTAATAAAAATATTATGTTAGTATAAATATTAAAATATAATAAATATTATAATATTAATATTATATTTATATAAATATTAATATAATATTAATATAATATTATATCATTATTTAGTATTTTATTTTAACTATTCGTTAATATTTTATAAAATTTTATCTGTATATTTTAAAAAATATTTTTAAAAGAATAATATTATTTTTTATTTTATAAAAAATATCAAAACTCATCGCTCCCATGAAATGTGAAAAGCACTCTCTCTCCTTAAAATTTTAATTAAATAAAATATCTTCTCTCTATTTCCCAACAATGCCTCTTTTCTCCTCCACTTCCCGCCAATCAAATGAGTGCTAAATGATGTGTAGCCGAAAATTCAGACTTTGGTAATCACAGACCTCTGCCGTCTCTCGTGAAAAAGAAAATATCTTTTTTTGATTCAGTACAAAAAAAAAATTATATATTGTAGAAAAAATTTTGATGGAATTTAATTGTAAGTACATGATATTAACAAAAGATAAGAGATATTATTTAAAGTCGCAAAGAGGTAACGAGTAGAAATGACAATCGGACTGGATCGAATTATAAACGGATTGATTCAAAAATTATCAATCTAAATTCGATCTGTTTATTAAACGAATCAAAAATTCAAACTTGAATCCGATCAGTTTATTAAACAAATAATTCGATCCAACTCGTTTAACCTATTTATTAAATAAATTAAATTAAATTAAATGAATTAAACAGATTAAATGGGTTAAATAGATTAAACAGGTCGGATTAAATGGGTCAGAAATGGATTAAACAGGTTAAATGGGTCTTAAATGGATTAAACAGATTAAACAGATCGAGTTAAATGGATCAGAAATAGGTTAAACAGATTAAATGGATTATTTGACTCAACCCAACCTGAATATTAAATGGATTAAACAGATCAAATATCTAAAATCCAAATTCGATCCACTTATTAAATGGATTGATCCATTTATGATCCAAACCCGTTTAGTCTAACTCAATTGTATGGAATCGAACACGAATCGGATTGACGGATCGAATCATATTTTATCAGTCCTAATGATGAGAAAGCTCACGGCATCCTCCCTACCATTTTTATTATGATCACGGTCCACAACACGGACTAGGTGTCGAAAAGTTCAACTGAGCGATTACGATTACATGCCGATGCAATGAACATCCAATCCAAATGGAACAAATTTAATGGTCCATCTAAAATCTTGAATGGATATAAATTTTAAAAAAATATTCATAACAATTAAAGACGGATGCAAAAAATATTATTTTTTATTAGATATAATCTTAAATTTTTTTTTAACTATAATTGTTTTAAAATTTTTGTAACGATGAATTCTTTATCCGATGAGCCTATTCTACCTGAGATAAATATTGATCGAGTGGTCATCATTTCCTCTCTCTTCTTTTTTTTTTATTCCTTTCTCCTTTTTTTTTCTTTTTTTTCTTTTCTCCTTTTTTTTTTTTTTCTTTTTTTTTTTTTTTGTGGTTTGGAGGTCAACCCTCGGATGTGCCATTCCACACCCCAATTAGAGCGCTTATAGTGGTGATCCATGCACTCTTGACTCATGGTCCTACCCAACCTTTCCTCTATTCTCTCCTTGTTCCCTCTTGTTCTCTATCACCAATAAACGTAGAGATGGATAAGATCCTACCCAGCCGCAGTCAGGTTTTCGCAGGAGGCAATCATGATCTGTTTGCTTCTTTCTTATTTGAGCTATTCATTCTTAGAAGGATGGTATTGCCAGAAACAAGCTTGATCACCTTCTAAGTATGTCATCTCATTCTTGGAAGAAAAGCATGGATGAGATAAATTTGATTACCTTCCTATCATGGCCATGATTACCTTCGTGTACTGCTATTATATAATTCTACCAATATTGTTGTAACTTGGAAATTAACTACGGACAACTTGTGTATATACACATATCATGTGTATGAATTATTATGCTAAACTCACAATTAAAGTTCCTTGTAATGATATCATGGCCTTTCTCTTTACCTCTTGTGGTATGATGTAACTACAACTCTAATTACAAAACGAGTCTTCCTTTTGTGGTTCTAGTTGTTTGTGTCATGTCTCTAAATTCGTTTCCATATTGCATTGATGGAATATTGGATATATATGGGAGGACTGCAAGCAAAAGGAGGGGCTTGATATAGTAAGGTGTCTTTTGGCATGGTGAAATATCGCCCAGATGGGATGGTGATCTGATCTTGTTGCTAAGCTGGTTATAGTAACGTTTCTTTTGGCTCTGGGTTCGATGTGTGGACGGAGAATTTCAACAATTTGACGTCCACAATGTCTTCTTGCATGGTGATTGGGATGAAGAAGAGAAGGTAATGCTTGCAACCATTTTTCATAAGCGGAAGAGCGTTGTGTATGGAAACTTGATAAATCATTTTACAGTCTCAAGAAACTTTCTCGCAGCTAGTGTGCTAAATTCTCACATTAGCTACAGGTTTTATGCAATCTAAAGTATATGATTCTCTGTTTGCTTACACTTTGATTTTTCTCAATTTTTTCTTTATTTAGGTCGATGATACTATAATCACGGACAATGATCCACTATTCGTCAAAGCCTTGAAAGTCTATTTAAGCAACAAGTTATACTAAAAAAAAGAGCTCGAGTTTGACGCAGCCATTCTCGAAGATAAACCAAGTAAGAACGTTTATGATGATCTCCAGGACGAGATTAAATCGATCGAGCATTTTAGTACTTTGCCGTGACCCAGCTAATCAAGGCTTACGATAAATTGAAGGCTTTGGAGGCGACACGAGATGAGGAGAGAATTAACGAG
The DNA here is from genome assembly GCF_000442705.2 of Elaeis guineensis. Lineage (NCBI taxonomy): Eukaryota > Viridiplantae > Streptophyta > Magnoliopsida > Arecales > Arecaceae > Elaeis > Elaeis guineensis. Next base: position 92,506,759 of record NC_026003.2, on the reverse strand, counting down.
GTGAAGTTTGAAAAGGCTCTGGACAAAGCACAAGCTTGACTCCGTGATAGCATTCCCCCACTTCCAAAACTTTTCTATAGTATGAGTGAGGCTGATGAGATGGTCTAATAGTTACAACATTGTTAGATTTGTATCTTAGAAGTCAATTATTAACTGACACATTACGTATTTATGAAACCTAAATTTGTACTTATAATTTTTTTATTATTAATAAAAAAATTTTCATTTCAATCATGTATATGTGTCCATAATTTGCCCTAGAAATTAACAAAGATGATTTTTGTATATTCTTAAAGAGTTAAAATTCAAACATATATTAATTAGTGATTAATTTCTAAATACTCCCGATCAATGGATTGTTATGAGGACAGTGATCAATCCATTTGAGATCGGTGCATGGTTCACCTCCCTTGTAGACAGTGAGTCTCGGATCTGCAGTGTAGAGACACCAGGATGAAGTACAATAGTTGTTAGAGAACAACTAGCACTGAACGTGACCAACACGAGAACCACATAGATGTCTACTCACTCGTCAGTGATCTTCTCGATGCTGTAGTGGTGTGAGTGATCCTTTGACCTACGGTGTCATTGGCTATTCGCAGCAAGGCTATTGGTTTGACTGCACATTTTCTTAGTCCCTAGCCATTTGAGTCCTTGCTGTGTATGTTGCTTCAGTAGGTTCAATTCGTGTTTGGAGTAGGATATCTATATAAAATCTATCGATTTGGTAAAAAGAAGAAGTCCTATGCGATTTGTAAGACTGAGTTCAGAAATCTTTGGCCAAAGCAAATGTGAATACTGAAAAAAATTTTACGAGATTCACAAATCAACTCGAGTCGAGCTAGTCTAGCATATGACTGATGATGGGTTTAACGAGTTCTCCATGACCTCCGTCAATTGGAACTCACGATAGAAGACTGAATATATGATAATTGCACTAGAGATTTGTACTTTCATTCTACTGGATTGCCACTACATACTGCTAGAATCATTGACGGATTATGAGACTCATCGGGCATCATCTTGATATCGATGACTCTCGAAGAGTAGAATTAAAAATATTCCAATCTATCGAAAAGAATTTTGATGATATTTGATAGAGATCACAAAATATCTCATTACCAGATAGAATAGAACCTATAAGTCACACATTAAGGATTTAATCTCAATTTGTCAATTGACTTATAAAGTTCAATTGGATTAGGATTTATTGAAATCCTATTAGATTTATGAAAACCATGCTAGCACATGATTAAACATAATTCTTCTCGGATTTTGATTCGATCAATTCATAGTCTTAACCTAATCTAAATCTATTTAGATTTAATTGGACTCTTAATTTGAACCTAAAAAGATTTGATTAAGTCAATTAGTTGGCATAATTATTCTAAAATTATCTTTTCTTTATCTTCTGATTATCTCTATGTGTGCATGTGGAATAGATGAAAGATTGGATGGAGCATTCTTTTCTTTTTGAAAATTTTTGGGCATCAAATCCTTAAGGGGCCCACCTCCTCTTATATGTCATGATATGGAGGAGAGAGAGTGGGGTCCACATCCCATCTCTTTTGGCTAGAGAACCTTTTGTGGGGTGCCAACTCTACTACCTGACAAATATTCCATGATGCCTCTTGTACATACTTTAAGAGACTGATTAATTACCATTTATATTTGATTTTATTTTACATAAATTAGATTAAAAAAGTAGAAGATTCTTATGAGATAAGATCTACCTTTTTAAGTTGATTGGATTCCTCATATATGTCAGGGCAGTATCTATTTAAAGGAAGGACTCTAAGTTTCTTAAGTGGTTGAATTTTTATCAAAGAAAATTCTCTCCCTTCTCCATGCCTCCTCTCCTCCCTCTCTTCCTTTCCACGCCAAAAGTTGGGTGCCTCTCTTCCACACATCTAAAAGCAGTGTTGGTGACTTGAGATTGTAAATCGAGAGAAGAAGAAGGCTGTAGATCAAAAATTGATCTCACAGTTAAGATCAAAGGAGTTGATCAAAATCTTTAAGGTCAAGATTCTTTTCTCAAAAAGAATCTTCTACGAAAAAAAAAATTCGAGATAGATCCCGATGGATACCCATAGAAGCTGGTGGCTCAACCTTCTACGAATTCGAAATCTTCAAAAGTGTGAATATCTATCCACGCTAAGGTAATGAGATCTGATCTCATAATTTTTTTTAAATTTCAGATTGACAATATGTGCTTTCTCCTGGCTTGGGTAGGTTTAAATTTGATCCCTAGCACGTGGGGTTAAAGGTTTAACCCGTTTTATTTTTCGCTATTTGTTTTCAAAGTTTTGAAATCTATACATGCTGCCTATCCGATTTTCTAACAGTGATATCAGAGCCACAAGTTTTGAAAACACATATGATCTGATTTTTAGATTAGATCTAAAAATTTTAATGATTTAAAATCAATTTTGTGCTAACATAAGGTTGTCCTGGTATAGAGTTTATCTCCTATACTGTAAAATTGTCATAGCACAAGATTAATCGATTTTGAAAATTATTTTCAAAATAATTAAATCAAATCTTTTAGATCTAAAAATTAACATATGTGATATGTTTAATTTGTGTTTATATCTGAAATTAGAATGATTAAAAGTTTACATCAAACTGATATAAGATTGTTCTGATATAGGGTTTACTCCCTATATTGTAAAGATTTCCTAGTTTGATGTGAATCAATTTTTGAAAAATTATTTTGAAATATTTTGATCATTATTTCAATCTGATTTTATATATATTTATATATATAAATTTAGTTTTAAATTAAATTAATGTATATGTGATGCATATTTGATTTAGATTGAAACTACATATATTCGATATATGAAAACTAGATTTAGATCTGAAACAGTTTCAAGATCATAAGCCATTAATGCATGCAATGAAACATAATCTAAAAATATTTTTAAATTGAAATTATGTTCTTGCATGTGGGTGTAGGTTGAATAAATTAGGTCTAATTGAAAAACTACAATTATGGTCTAATTAATTAGATCAGGTTAGAACCCATCTTCGATTTTGAGCAGTTGATTGAACCTAATCAAAATCAACTTTAGTTGTAGTTGGTCGTATCGATTCACATTTTAATATGAGTTGATTGACTTAAGACTGAATTTGGCTCAGTCGTTCGGATCCGTTTAATAGATTAATCTAATCGATTCTAATCGATCAACTTAGTATCTAAAGCAAGTATTTAGATGTGGTTATTTAATTGGTTACGTTGTCTGATCTGACCAATTTTGATTGGTGTCTAAAAAAGTAACGAAGGATCCCCATGCATCTTAACTTACCTGGCCATCTTGGAGATTCAATTTCGTGTTAGGTTACTTGTTGACTCGAGTTCACCCATGCCAACTAAAATGGTTAGACATATTGATGTGCTAACCTGATTTAATCAATCGATATCAGATTGCTGATTTAGAAGAGACCTAAACCCAAATCTCCTCATTAAATATTACGTCTAGAGGTCTTCCATCGTTGTAGAGATGCGGATCCTTCCTGACGTTAATCTTCTCGGCTGTTACAGTGGTTCGATTGCATCGAAAAAGTACAACCACTCTATTGACATTTAATGTCCAAGATAAAGATGGGTTGGACCCAATAACTGTTAGGTGAGATCCCAATGATGACTTTATGCTCGCTAATGAACAATGGATCTGACTTAACTAAGAAATGTGCCAATAACTGTTAGATAAGGCCACAGGACTTAAAGACTAAGCCCATGCATCTTGCTTACGAAGTAATGATAAATGTTATCCACTTATTGGTCTGTACTCATCAATAACTGTTAGTGATGTGTGTATAAATTAATGAGACTGTAGTACCACTTGAAATCGATCGCGTATAAATTTTCATTTCTCCACCCGAGGAGTGTGGGAGATTCGAAAAATAGTGAGAGCCTTTGTTTGTTTTTAAAGTCCTTAGAACAAATAATTTTATAAATACAAAATCTAACTAAAAATTATTCTCTCTGCAGATAATCATATCGAATTCAAACTCTTAGCCCGAATCCTTGATACAAATAAGTTGACCGGCACAATTACAAAGACTGGCTCCAAAATTTGAGAATTGTTCTCAATTCTGAAAAACTCACCTATGTCCTGATCAAGAAGCCCTGCATTACCTGCTCACCCATCCGTTGATCAATAGCTGTATTTGAAAGTGAATGGACGAAGATAACAAGGCGAAATGCTATATCTTAACGTTCATATCCAATGATCTTCAGCAACAGCATAAAGATATGAGAACTGTCAGAGAGATGCTGGTTCACCTGCAAGAGTTGTATGGTGAACAGAGTCGCACGGCTCACTTTGAGATCTCCAGAAAATTTTCAGAGTGAAGATGCATGATGGACAGTCCGTCAATGATCATTGTTTGACAATGATCAAGACATAGAGGAGCTTCAGAAGCTTGAGATAAACATGGACAAGGAACTGCAGGTGGATTTGATCCTCCAATCTCTTTCTGATTCATATGAGCAATTCATTATAAACTACCATATGAATAAGATTGATGCCACTTTGCCAGAGTTATTGAATATGCTGGTGACTGCAGAGGGCACCTTGAAGAATTCAAGGGATACAGTTCTGGCTATGAAGCGGACTTCCTCTAAAAAAAAATCTTCTTTCAAGAAAAAAAACCACAAAGAAGTAGAAGAACAAGGCCAAGCCCAAGAAACAGGTTTCGAAGAAGACCGATGATAAAAAAAAATATTTTCATTGCAATGTCGAAGGCCACTGAAGAAGGAACTGTCCGACCTATCTGGCGATTGTCAAGAGCAGAAGAAGAATGGACTTCTGAAGGTACATCTGAGTTGCTCGTTATTAAACTAATCTAATGGTTTCCTCTTTTCTAGTTGGATTCTTGATTCTGATTCAAATGCTCATTTGTGCACTTCAATGCAGAGTCTTGAAGAAGTAGGAGACTGAGGGAAGGTGAGATCACTCTCCGGATCGACAATGGAGCAAGGGTTGCTGCTATGGCCGTCGGACCTACCCTCTGCGACTACCATTAAGATTTAGTTTGCTTTTAAAAGATTGTTTCTATGTACCTGTAGCCAATAAAAATTTGATTTCTATCTCTATACTGACAAGAAATTACAATTTTCATTTCAATAAAGATATGTTTCTATTTATTTTGAAAATAAACTATGGTACGTGCTTTTTGATTGATGTCTTTACCATTTGCATACGGATACTAGTATAAATATTAACGAGCAAATAATGAATACATAGATCTAAGAGATCTGAGATAGATTAGCCAAAATATCTGTGGCACCTTAGGTTAGGCCATATTGGAGAAGACAGACTCATCAAACTGAAGAAAATGATCTTCTTGGATCATTGACTTTAGATCTTATCCAGTCTATGAATCGTGTCTTCAAAAAAAATGACCAAATGCCTTTGTGGGAAAGAAAAAAGACCACTAAGATATTAGCCCTGTACACACTGACGTTGTGGTCCATTTGATGTACAAGCTAGAGGTGGCTATATCTACTTCATAATCTTTACCGATGATTATTCACGGTATAGTTCGTGTATCTAATGCACCGAAAGTTTGAAGCCTTTGAAAAGTTCATAGAGTTCAATATGAAGTAGAAAAATAGACCAAAAATCTATAAAATTTTTCGATCAGATCGAGAGGCAATATCTTAATGAAGAATTTCAGACTTATCCAAAGAAAATGATATAGTCTCACATTGGACACCTCTAGGGACATCTCACTCAACAGGATATCCAAAAAGGAATCGGACCCTATTAGATATGGTCCGATCCATGATGAACTTCACAGACCTTCCAAACTTTTTCGGGGATATGCTTTACCTTTTGTGATTCATCTCATGAATCAGATTCCTCTAAATCCGTTCCTACCACATCATATGAATTATAGCATGATAAAAAGCCAACTCTTGGATACCTCAGATTTGGAGATGTCTGGCCCATGTAAGCGACAGCAAATAGACAAGTTAGAGGCTAGTCTTTTAAGACTCATTTTATAGGATTCCTAAGAAAATCATGGATACTACTTCTATCTTCCTGAGGATCACAATGTGATTGTGAGCCGCACGTCGTCTTTTTAAAAAAGAGTTTATCCAAGATGAGGCAGTGGAAGGAAGATTGAGCTTGAAGAGAAAGTCTCTAAAGAGCATTGAGTCCAAAACCTAACCCAATAATGAGCCAGTAGATATGATACCTCCATCTCGTAGATCAAGTAGGATTTCTGTCCTACTGAAAGGTACTTAAATATTCTTACAGAGGATTTAGAGAAAGATTCCTTGTGGAGATAGGGATATTAGGAATGATCCCAAAACTAAGTGAGGCAATGTTAGATATAGACTCCAAAAATAGATGGATACGATGAAGTTAGAAATTGACTCCATACATTCCAACCAAGTTTGGTCCTTAGTAGATCCATCTGAAGGTATTGTACCTATTGGATGTAAATGGATTTACAAAAAGAAGATTAGATCGGATGGTAAGGTAGAGACCTATAAGATAAGGCTAGTCGCAAAAGTTATAGTCAACGCGAAGGCATCGACTATCATGAAATTTTCGTTCGTAGCCATGCTGAAATCCATCCGTATACTTGCCATAGCAGTATTTCATGATTATGAAATCTGACAAATGGATGTGAAAACTGCTTCCTAAATGGATATCTTAGGAAGATATTTATATGGAGCAGCCTCTGTGTTTCACGTCCAGTGATAGTGATCATAAGATTTGCAAGCTACAAAGGTCCATATATGGACTCAAGTAAGCATCTCGAGTTGGAACACTCGCTTCAATGATGTGATCAAAACGTTTTATTTCATCAAAAATGAGGAGTCTGTGTGTCCAAAAAGGTTAGTGGGAGCCTGTCACATTCCTCATATTGTACGTGAATGACATCCTCCTGATTGGGAATGATGTTCCATGCTGACGTTGTCAAAGTATGGTTGTCAAAAGAGTTCGCCATGAAAGACCTAGGAGAAGCTTCCTATATTTTGGTATAAAGATCTATAGAAATAATCCAATAGAATGATAAGACTCTCACAGCATATTTACATAGAAGAGGTACTGAAGAGGTTCAGTATGAAAAACTCCAAAAGAGATCTTTTGCCCCCTAGACATGTCATTCATCTCTCCAAGAAGATGCGCCCTGACACACCTAAGGAGATCCAGCGCATAAGCAAGATCTCTTATGCTTCAGTAATAAGGAGTCTCATGTATTCATGTTATGTACACACCCTGATATAGCACTTATCGTGAGTATCACGAATAGATATCAAGCGAATCCAGGTGAAGAACATTGGATTGCTGTTAAAAACATCCTTAAGTACTTGAGAAGGACTAAGGATTTGATGTTGGTCTTTGATGGAAGATCAGATCTGAAAGTTGAGGAATACACCGATTCAAACTTTATGACTGATGTCGATGATAGAAATCTACATCAGGATTTATCTTCTTGTATAATGATGGTGCGGTTAGCTGGAAGAGTTTCAAACAGCCGATCATTGCAAATTCAATAATGGAAGCAATACATCGCCGCCTCTAAAGCTGCTAAGAAACCTTTTGGTCAAGAAGTTTATTGTGGAACTGGATGTGATGCCATTGCACTGCACTACAACAAAACGGCGCCATAGCTCTCGCTAAGAAGTCCAAGTCTCACCAGAAATCCAAGCACATAGAGCGCGATTTCACATCATACGCAAATACTTGAGAAGAAGTTCGTCAAGATGCAAAAATCGACTCCGCACTGAACGTGACAGACCCATTGACCAAGCCTCTCAGCCAGCAGAAGACCGAAGCTCACTTGAGAAGATGGATCTTAGGTATATGCCAATTGACTTTAAGTCAAGTGGGAGTTTATTATATTTGTGCCCTAGAAGCCAATTGTTGGTTGACACTATTATGTACTTATAGGGCCTAAACTTGTACTTGTAATCTTTTTTTATCAATAAAGAATTTTTTCATTCCAATCATGTATATGTGTCCATGATTTGTCTTAAAAATTAATAAAGATAATTTTTGTATATTCTTAAAGAGTTAAGAATTTGAGACATATATTAATTAGTAATTAATTTCTAAATACTTCCGATCAACGGATATCATAGAGGAAGTGATCAATCCATTTGAAATCGGTACACCAATTTACTCGAATCTGCGATGTAGAGACCTTGGGTGAAAGTGCAGGTAGTTATTAGATAAACTTGCACTAAACTGACCAACATGAAAACCACATGGATGTCTACTCACTCATAGTGTCTTCTCGACCTGCAGTGGTGTGAGTGGTCCTTTGACCTACGGTGTCATTGGCTATTCGCAGTGAGGCTACTGGATTTAACTGCACATTCCTTGTTCCTAACCATTTGAGTCTTGCTGTGTATGTTACTTTAGTAGGTTCAGATTCACTGTTTGGAGTATGATGCACCTAGATGGAATCTATTGATCTTGAAGAAAAAGAGAAGTCTTATGCGATCTGTGAGATTGATTCAGAAAGTCTTTGGCCAAAAAAATGTGAACATTGAAAAAAAATTTCATGAGATTCACAAATAAACTCGAGTCGAGCCAGTCTAGCATATGATGATGATGGATTTGACGAGTTCTCCATAATTCCGTCAAGTCGGTACTCACAATAAAAGACTGAATCATATATAACTGCATCTAGGGTTCGTACTTTCATTCTACTGGATTGCCACTACATACTGCTAGATATCACTGGTGGATTGTGAACTCATCGACGTCATCTTGATGATCGATGGCCCTCGAAGGTAAAATTGAAAATGTTCCAATCCATCGAAAAAATTTAGAACCTATAGGCCATACATTAAAGAATTTAATCTTGATTTTTCAATTGGACTTATGAAGTTTAATTGGATTAGGATTTATTGAAATCCTATTAGGTTTATGAGAATCATGCTAGCACATGATTAAATCTAATTCTTCTCGAACTTCATTCGATCAAGTCCATAGCCTTGAAACTAATCTAAATCTATTTGGATTTAATTAAACTCTTAATTGTGAACCCAAAAGGATTTGATTAAATCAATTAGTTGCATAATTATCCTAAAATTATCTTTCTTTATCTCCTAATTATCTTTAAGTGTACAGTGGAATAAATGAAGATTGAGTAGAGCATCCTTTTCTTTTTGAAAATTTTTGAGTGCCAAATTCTTGAGGGGCCCACCCCCATATGTGTCATGGCGTGGAGAGAGTGGGTCCATGCCCCATCTCTTTTGGCTAGAGATACCTTTGTGGACGCCAACTCTACTGACAAATATTCCATGATGCCTCTTATACATGCTTTAAGGAGCTGATTAATTACCATCTATATTTGATTTTATTTGACAAATCAAATTAAAAAATAAAAAATTCTTATGAAATAAGGATCTACTTTTTTAAGTTGATTGGATTCCTCATATATGTTAGGATAGTGTCCATTTAAAGGGAGGACTCTAGGATTTTTTAAGTGGTTGAATTTTTTATCAAAGAAAATCCTCTCCCTTCTCCACGCCTCCTACCTCCCTCTCTTCCTTTCCACCCCAAAAGTTGGGTGCCTCTCTTCCACACGCCCAAAAGCAGTGTTGGTGATATGAAGATTGCAGATCGAAAAAAAAGAAGAAGACTGCAAATCAAGGAATTGATCTCACAGTTAAGATCAAAGGAGTTGATCAAAGTCTTCAAGATCAAGATTCTTCTTGAGAGAAAGAATCTTCTACAAGAAGAAAGAAGTTTGAGATAGATCTTGATGGATATCCTAGAGTCCGGACACGTATGCGGCTCAATCTTCTATGAATCCGAGATCATCAGAAGCGGTGAATATCTATCCGCACCAAGAAAATGAGATCTGATCTCATAAATTTTTTAAATTTCATATTCATGATATGTGCTTTCTCCTGAGCTTGGATAGATTTAGATTTGATCTCTAGCATGTGAGATTTAGCATGTGAGATTAAAGGGTTTAATCCGTTTTATTTTTCACTGCCTGTTTTCAAAATTTTGAAATCTACACGTACTGCCTATCTGATTTTCTAACAAATGCAACCGGAAACAAATCAAGAACATGGCTAACAATTTGCGAGCCCCGTCTTCTTGGAAACTCTAAGTATTAAATCAATGTCTTGGCTTTTTGGCCGAAAATCAATGAATGAACAAATCCTTTTTTTAATGGTCAATCAGTGTTGTGTACTTCATTAGTCACTAATACAGCTTATTTTATTCTTGACTCCACTTTGAACTGAACTTAGGGCTCCCATTCCTTTCCTTTAGTGGATATTTACATAGTATGAGAAACTAGTTTATCCATAGTAAATGTCTGGATTCTTGTTAATCTAAATGACCAAATTCCAAACCAAATAAAACCTTTTCCAAAAAACACCTTCACAATGTTGCCCCTCAATATATGAACTTAGCATGCACGATGGGCGAAGAAAGAATGGTGGTGCCCATTGACATAGTGGCCTCCTACCCTTGATGACAAAGGTAGATATATTACAAGACGATAATAGTGCTATCCCCTACCCACAATCACAAAGGGATGACCCACCTATAATAGTAGAAACTTATGTCAGCATGGTTCCACCAATTTTTTTCTCGATAATCTATAAAGCAAAATGACTAGAAACCTTAGATCTGCACATTGATCTAATATCTATTCAAGCATTAATGACTCTTCGTTTGGTCGGAAATGGTACTATATTTACTTGCAAAATAATTTTTTTTCTCACCTCAGCTTGTGAGTCCCAAGGACTCTCCAGGACAGTCTCGGCAATAGGTAAAAAAAATTGAAGGTTAGATTCTTTGAGGACCCTAATATTTTGCCAAGATTGTAGATCAATTTACCATCTACAAAGGTATGGTCAGCCAAGTTCACTATAGTATATGCCGAGGCATGCTACAGCATATACTGAGCCTTGATGATAAGGACAAGCCTTTCAACATGCTCTGAAATCAAATTCAAAGTTGTTTTTCGTCGTTCTACAAGTGGCCCTAATATAATGGCCACTTGATAGGTGACTACTTCTGGTAGAACACATCAACTCTCATCTATATAGAACTTGAACTGCATGACCGTATCTAGATGGATCAACTCTATCTAAGAAACTTGGTTTTCAAAGCCAACTTCCTGAAGAAGAATAGAACTAGTTTGGTCATTGAAGCCTTTAATTTCATGTGTGCCTATTGATAGCCTGGCTTAAGAAATTCTAGGCTCCTCAGCATGGTGTAGTGGACTTCCCAATAGTCTTAAAGATGGAGCATCAATCTACTTTCTGGATGGCACGATGATAGCTATTCGAATGATCCCATTAGGCATGTCCGAAAAGATATATTGGCCGCCAGATTTTCTACTGCATGGAAGAACGGCGCCATCGACATCAATAATCAGAAAGAACAAAAAGTAAAGGATTGATAGTACAAGTTTTAATACCTTAAATTTTAAAGACTTTCACTATAATAATACTACCTGCTCGAAAAGGAAGAAGGTAGGTTATAACTAGGACTATGATAAGAACTATGGATAAGCTAGGATAACCAAAGCAAGTAACTTACACGTAAATACAAGAATAAAGATCAAGGTAAAATCGACGATTAGTGTTTGATTGGCCAACAGTATTTTTTTTGCATAGTTAACATCCTATTATTTATACATAACAATACGAAGGGTCTAGCAACCACTCGTCTCTAGTGTCAACACTTACCCATATCTTGTCTCTCACTTCTCCGATGGTTCTAGTAACCGGCACTAACCTCCCTCCACTATCCACATTCTAATATATGGTCTTGCACTATAATATGATCTACCTACCAAACCTTAAGGAAATTTCATAGATCACTATACCTGATCGGCCTCAAACTCGCCATGGTGGGTTTTTGTTTGGCCTATCTTCGGCAATTATCTTGCTTGCCTTGGCAAATGTTCTTCTTTCTCAATCTATAATGCTGCAAAATTATCTATTAATTAATATAAAATTCAAAATAATAATAAGCAATTACATAGAAAATAAAAGACAGCGATTTACATAGTTCGACCTCTAGCCCACGCTCACAACAAAAATGAAAAGAGATCTCTCTATATCAAAAAATAGAATACAAAGAGAATAAGCAATGATCACTATAATGTTTGGCGTTGAAATAACAAAATACATGATTACTATATATATACACACACAAACACATACATACATCAAACCCTTAAATAATAAGAAAATACCAAAATGTTTAAACGGGCCAACTAAAATCCAAAAACATATTGAATTTGTATCATATGTTGCACTCTCACACGCCCGCAAAAGGCCTATGGTGATAGCGGAGGGCTTAGATATGCTTGGATTGCCTCATCAAAATAGTCGGATGAGATGACAAACCAGATCACACCAAAGTACAAGCCACAGTCAACATACAAAATGTCATAGATCCTATGCTAAGCCATCTCCATGCTTATTTGATCTATTTCCCCAAATAGAATGTGTTAAAGCCTCAATCTCTAAGTTACCATCTGTCGGTCTAGAGTGCTTCGTGTGAAACCCCTTCATTATTATCTTGCGCTAGTTTTGCCATATGGTCAGGTATGCATGAAAGGAACTAGAAGGGTTTCTCCTTCGAACAAGCCAACAGCCTACCTCGACTTGAATCGGACAAGTCCGATAACAAGGCATTCAACTTCCGGTTACTACACCTTGGCATCACAACAATACCTTGGAAGGCCCAAGTATTGTATCAAGATCGTCAGCTGAAGTTGGAATATCGTGCCATGGCCATAGCTTCCAGTGACTTTCAATGGTTAAAGTATATCCTTAATGATTTAGGAGGATGCCATCATAATCTGATAATGATAATCTGATGACATTATATTTTGACAATGGGCTGCTTTACACATTGCTGCAGAACCTAAAGAACCAAGCACACGGGAATAATTTAACAAAGAAATAATCAAAAACCAACGACTAGGTGTCCTCTTTTCTTCTATCGACGTCACTCTAGCACTCCAGTAAAGAGGAAAAAAAATTAAAGGTAGTAGTTCAATTTCATCTCATTTCTCTGGACCCAAAAGGATTGAAATGGCAGCTTCCGTTTTTAAACTCTGCATCCAAATACACACCTCCTCAAATAGTGGCGGCCATCGAGTTGAGTTAGACCAGATACAAATCGGATCAGGATGGGATAGATCAAAAATCTATCAACACAAACCTGACCATTTTATCAAATGGGCAACTCTAACTTGACCTACAACAGATCGAATCAAACAGGTACTCTAACTAATTTTATCACCCTTATCATCAGGTTAAACAGGTACTTAACGCTGTAAGTCTCACTTGGACCCATCCTTTTTGGTATTGATGGCGTTGGCATAATCGAGTTCATAACTATATACCTCAGCATTACGTATAGATGACCCATCCTTCAAAATTGAATGAAACCCAGATAGCTTGTTTTTTAGCAGCAACTTCCATCCCGAAAGCTACTATGCCAAGAGAAGATTTTCTAGCAAACCAACATGGTAGCTGGCCAAGGCTTCACAAGCAACCATCAACTTAACAGTCCAAAATTTTCCACCAAAACAAATTTCAGCTTCACTCATACCATCTGGCATCTAACATCCCAGTTTTCTTATCCATCCATCCTCTTTCTTTTACTAATTATGCACCAACAAGCTTTCTATTAGGTGGGCCAAAAGAAATCAAAGACAGCACTGCATCCAAACAAGATGGCCTAATAAAATTTGTAGAAGCATAAACGCATGCAGCTCAATACCTGTCACCCAATTCATAACCAAGGAGTCCCTCTGGTTGGCTACTGACTAGTCAATTCCAAAAGGCAGTTGCAATAAATTAAAAAACCGAAAGAATTACTGCAGCAAAACCCAGCTACAAGGCTATTAAAAAAATTAAATTAACTATCAGTAAGATATCATAATATTTGGCTAAATGCAAATAAATAAATAAATAAAGAATTAGTTCAGTATCCTACTCATCTCTTCATCTATATCAGAATTAGTAAAACTGAACACATTGACCATATATAAGAAACAATGCAAAACAGTTGAAGTAGCTATACAGAACTCTGGATCCCACCAGGGCATATAGATATAGGTGACATTATGGAAACTATGAGCAACTGAAAGCTCCACCTGATAAGCCAGATGTATCACGCCTCCAAGAGCTTGGCAATATAGACCATACAAAGGCTATCAGAATGGAACTTAAAGCACCAGCATTGCCACACAAAATACTAGAGTTTTACCACCAACCATGGGATGGAGCTCAAAACTTTGCTGAAGCAAATGGCGATATCTTGTGGCCTGAGAAAATCACCTCAAAGGAGCTCATAACCATCCGAGGATTTGGGATCAAGACAAATGGTTGTCAGGTACCCTCTAAATATTATCAAGGGTGAATAGAGCAAGGAAATGATAATAGATGGAACAGCATGCTGGAAGGCATGTCTTGAACCAGTAAGATGCACGCATCCCATCACCACATTAAATGTGGAAATCTCTTGCCTCAGTGACCTGGCACATGATTCTTAAACTGCCAGAAAACCAAAAACATCTACTTTGAGCAAAATTAATCTGTGTATTATATTTATCCAACAAAGAGATCTAAAAACAATTGGGTGGATGGGCAAGCAACAACTCATACAACATCAAGAATCATTTCCCCATGACAAAAAAAAATATTAGAATGGAAAAAGAATTTTTCCTGGCAGCTTGGCATGCAACACATGGATGGGTACAACACCTGAATCTCTCATAACTATCATGTCCACCTTAGCACACCATTACAGCCACGAACAATGAATACCAAAATAGATATTTCCAAGCCCCTTTCAAATGAAAACACAGCATGGCAGATAAAATTGTAAGCTGCACAATGGGACTGGACTTATACCATCTGATTCAACTCAATACTTCAAAGAAAACAATCTAGATGAAAAACAGTATAATGCATATGTAGTCTATCATAAATTCCATTCTACTGTCATTAGAATGAAGCCAGAGATGCAGGGGCCATATAATAATGAGCCAGACCATACTTGCCTAAACGCAACCCATCTCTATCTAGCATGATTGCAAATAAATATTCTTTATCTCCACTAGACATAACAGAAAAAGTTTCCAGTGGCCAATTATGGCTATTGTGCCTACTTTTAAATTATTTTTAATAATTAAAATGGTTAACACCACTGCATTTTGGATGATGCAGCTCATTGCCTAAGGTTGTCAAAATATGCAGCACTCCAAGGTGGTGGGCACTTGAAATACCTAGGTGGAATGCCTGGGTGTCTAGGTAGCTTCCTAAAAGTTAATAAAATTAATATGATATTCCTGTATCATCAAATTATCACAATTACATGTATTTGGTTCACAGAAAACAGGCAAAAAAGGAACATCTTATTATTATTTATATACTAATAGGCTTATTATTATTATAGGCAATCTATAACATTTTAGAAGAAATCTGATGACCATTATTTATTGAAAAATCATAAGAATACTAATAATCTAAGGATCCAAACTCCTGGAACAAAAGGCAATATCTAAACTGCATGAAGCATCTGCATGCACCAAGTTATTAACAAGTGGATTTATAATGATACCAGTGTATTTTAAGAGCAAAAATGATACGAGAAAGTAAAGTGTAGGAGCACGTGAAATATGTTTGACACCAAGTGGTCAAAAATTAGATAGTTTAAATAATATGAAGCAATACATGTTCTTTTGACCACTTGATACACACACACACATATGCATATACACATACATACACAGACACACATATAGGTCAAGTCCAAGTTACTTCTAGTATAACTCTTATAGAGTTGTACCTTTTTTGAATTGGACAATAGGAGGCCCACATCAATGATCTGACCCATTGAACGTGATCTACCATCTCTAAACTGCTTACACATCCAAAATCATGAGATTTAAAGACCCCTAGCCTATACATCAAGTGGTCAAAAAATATAAATTATTTAATATTATTTTATCATTCAATTTTCGACCACATGATGCATAGACTAGTGGTTTCCAAATCCTATATTTTTTTATAGGTATTCTAGAGATAGTAGATCACATTCGATGGCTTGGATCATCAATGTGGAACTCTATCATCCAATTCGAAAAGGTTAGAATAGGTGTAACCAAGGTATGCTGAACCGGTACCGCCGGCCGTTTCGGCCGGCCGACGGTATGGGACGGTATGGTTCGGTATGGTTTCATACCGTACCGTACCGAACCGACAATCGGAATCGGAAAAGAAATAGAGAGAGAGAAAGAGGAAGAAAAAAAAAGAGGGAGGGGAAGGAGCCGGCGGGGCCGCCAGACGGCCTCTGACTGACCGTCGGAGGGCGTAGTCCATGCACACGGCGCCGCAGGTGTGAAACAGGGGCATCGCCCTTGTTTCGCAATTTTTTTTAAAAAATATGGTTTTAAGTGAAGTTGGCAAACGATTTGCTGGCTTCACGATTTTTATTTTTTTTTTTAATTCTTGGGTTGCCGACTTCATAAGTTTAAAACAAAAAAAAGAAAAAATCAAAACAGACGTTGTCTGTTTCGAAAAAGAAGGGGGCGGAGCTGTGGAGGGGCTCTGCCCGCTCGACTGCCCTCAGGCCGTCGGCTCGCCCACGGCTCCGCCCGCTCGACTGCCCTCAGGCCGTCGGCTCGCCGGCCACCGGGAGCCTCGCAACGGAGGCACCGTCCGTCCGGTAGGTTCTCCGCCCTCCCCTCCGAGCGCTCTCTCTCTCTTTTTTGCTCTCTTGAAAGCCCTATCGGGCGATACAGGGCTTGGAAGCCCTCCGACAGCCGCAACCGGCCACCGCCGGCCTCCGGCGGCTCCCACCTCCCTCCCCTCTCTCTTTCTCACTTTCTGTTCTTTTTTCTTCGGTACCGTCGGTGTACCGATTTTACCGGCCGAATCGTGCTGGTTCCCCGTCGGTCCAGTACGAGATGGAGTGTACTGGCCGGTTCGGCACGGTATGGCAAATCTTGGGTGTAACTATATAAAAGTTACACTAGCTGTAACCTGAACCTCACCCTAATATCTATCTATCTATAATTTGAAAACCCCTAACCTATACATCAAGTGGTCAAAAAAATATAAATTATTTAATATTATTTTAACCATCCAATTTTTGACCACATGATGCATAGGCTAGTGGTTTCCAAATCCTATAATTTTTTATAGGCATTCTAAAGGTAGTAGATCACGTCCGACAGCTTGGATCATCAATGTGAAACTTTATCATGCAATTCAAAAAGCTCAAAATGGTGTAACTATATAAGAGTTACACAAGTCGTAACATGAACCTCACCCTACTATCTATCAATGTGGAATTCTATCATCCAATTCGAAAAGGTCGAGAAACGTGAACTATATAAGAGTTACACTAGCTGTAACCTGAACCTCACCCTAATATCTACCTCACCCTGATATATATATACACACGTACGTATATACATATATACATACGTACGTATATATACGTATATACATACGTACGTATATATACGTATATACATGTATATATATGTATGTATCTATACATATATATACGTATGTACATACATATGTGTGTGTGTGTGTATTTCTATATGTATATCTATATGTATATATATATGTATATGTATATGTATATGTATATGTATGTATGTATATGTATATATATGTATATATGTATATATGTATATGTATATATCTATATGTGTATATATGTATATGTATATATATATATGTGTATATCTATATGTGTATATCTGTATATCTGTATATATCTATATGTGTATATATCTATATGTATATATCTATATGTGTATATCTGTATATCTATATATACATATAGATATATACATATATACATATATATCTATATGTATATATCTATATGTGTGTGTCTATATGTGTATATCTGTATATCTATATATACATATATGGATATACATATATATACATATACATACATATACACACATATACATATATATACATATACATACATATACATATATATACATATACATACATATACATATATATGTATGTATGTATATATATATATAATTTTGAGATTTATTACTCAATAATTATATTGAAATATGTTGACTTTTTACTGAAATATGTTGACTGTACTGATGAGTATCAACATCTAATATGTATCTGATTTAGGCACAACATGCAGTTTGCACTATCCATTTATCCTGGATGAATGCAGTTAAATCAGCAAGTTGTCCATGACTAGCCTATACAAATCCGCTATACAAATAAGATGATACCAACAATTATTATTCGATGCTTAAGAAATGCAAGTAGATATAAGAAATACAAAGTATGATTCCACGGACGGAAATAAAATTAAGTGATATTGAACACATCAAAATGATCAAGCTTTTAAATGAAACACATGGTATGCTAATTGAAGCTTAAACTTTAAGTGTTCAGCGCTAAGCAGAATCTTTATAGCCCATGCTACAAGTGTCAAAGAAGCTAATACAACCAGTTCCAGATCATAGTCACCAATTTGGCATTTTGTAACAACTTGGGTAAAGGAAATGACTCTGAATTTGGGAACAGAATCCAGACAACTTACCAAAAGTTTGGATGGAAAAAGCTTATTTAAATTTAACAAAAAGAAGTAAAAAATACATGATTGTTGAAAACTTGGTGTTTGTATAGGGTAGAGTTGCATTGCGCTGATTGGAGTAGGTCTAACTTGCTCCTACCTTAAAGTTGCTTCTTTTACCCCACGATTTCATATGCATGCAAGTAGTTTCGCCATTTGACCCACAGAATCAGTATTGAAAAGTAAAGTAACCATTACAAGAAAAGTTGCTATGCCGGCATGGTTTAAATAATCAAAATAACCCTGTGAAATGAAAGCCACCAAGGGTAAAAAAAAGATATTGGCTATTGGGAGCCACTTCAAACTTGCTTTTTTGAAGCAATACAACTTTAAACCCCCAACACCCCCCCCCCCCCCCCCGCCCCGGGAATAAAAAAAAAAAAAAACACACACAAAAGTTTGATTATTGGAAAACCTAAATTGTTGGCACACAAGGTGGGAAGAAAAACCAGTTAACACATTACTGAATTCAAAATTGCTTATTGGAATATCTAAATTGTTGGCTACGCCTATAACGTCTAAAATGTCTATAAACAAAAAAAAAAAAAAAAAAGTATACATGTTCCGGAGACCCCTTGCCTACAAATCAAGTTGTCTCAAAATTAATAATTTTAATGGCATGATACGATGTTTTTGTCATAAGACAACTTGATGAGCAGAAAAGGGTCCCCACAACATGTTTTTAAGCTTGTAAGGACGTTAGAACTCATCGATCATATTTAATATTTCAGATTTCCATTTCTGCAACCTCAGTTTTTCAACTTTGAATGAGCTTTTTCCCTGTCCTCTTAAAAACTTTGCCAGTATATGCATCTACATACGTGAAAACAAGCATCACAGATGAAAGGACAATGAACAATACAAAAACAATACCACCAGCAGCAAGCCAGCAACGCATGGCATCATTAGTATGGTGGCAATGCTTAACTTGTTTAACCAGTTTAACTTGATTCTACCTGTTGTAGGTCTGGTTGAGCTATCTGTTTAATAAAATAGTCAGCTTCAGGTCTGAATTTTTGAACCATTTAATAAACAAGTCGAGTTCGGGTTGACACATTTTCAACCTAACCTGTATCTGAGCTGATCAGTATCTGGTCTAACCCAACCCGATTGCCACCCCTAATCATTAGTTTGTAACTCTTAAATCTTTCTTGAATTAGTTGCGATTAATTCATGAAACATTGTAAATCTGTGAATAAATAAAATAATTCTTGATTGATTTCTTTATGGAGAATAAATTGTTTAAGGACAGTTATAATTATTGTTAGCACAGTTGGCATGTCACCTCTATGGCCTAGGGTTCAAATCCCAGCTAGTGCTCAAAAGGAAAAAAAGATATGTTTACAGAGAAGAAACGGTAATCATTTGGTGAAGTTTAAAAAAGGAATAATTCAAGAATTTTTTAATATTTTAGAAATTATTTTTATATAGCACAACCAGATACACTTGTGCGTATCAGCTTGTTCATTCAATCAACACAATGTAGCTGATGTTCCATAAATCCTATTTTCCTCTAAATAAAATTTGATTAGAAGCATTCACAAGGGGGCTTGTGTCAGCATATTTAACATCCACTTCAATAACAATGGTAAAAACAAAGACACTAAGTCTGTTACTGAGATAGCGAACCTTGAGCCTGAATTTCAATCATGATTTGTGTTTTGGAACTTGTCGTGTTCTAAAAGTTTAAATCCTAGTCTTTCCCAAAAATCAATCATTTTAAGTAATTTTCCATGCTTTTGAATTTAAGACTTGCTTTTTCATTTTTCAAGTATGGTACTCTTAGATGTAACTTTAAAATTCTAGGCTCGCAGACAGTTTCAAAATCTAGGTTTCCTCTACAAGTATCTCTACCTACACATCTTGAATTTAAGTTAATTTTATGCTTTTGAACCTTATAGTCAATTCCAACACTAGGTATTGTTTCAAAAGTCTCTTACATTAGCTTCATTGCTGGTATACACACATATAATAAGATACAAATTTTATATCTTACAACTAAATAAAATAAACTCAATGCTTGGCAAATGAGGATAGATAAAGCCAGCCCCAAATAGTTGGGATAAGGGTAGAGAGTCAAGGTTATCAAATAAACTCATATTTTGCTTTATGCTGGCAACGTAAGGATCCTATGTCAAAATAAGGATTAAATGCAGGTGGAAAATCATAGTAACAAGAATATCAGGTACCTATTTTTACAATTCAAGCAAATGAAACAAAAACAAGAAACAAGTTATATCTATTTGCCTCATCCAAAAAAATATTTTAATTTTGAGTCTAACAAACAAAATGTATTCACAATTCTCAAAAAGAAAGAAATCAGGACCACATGAAAAAGATAATCTGGCAAGCTCTGACCTTCTGGAGATCCACCAAATAGCTTTCAAAAAGATCCTCATGATCTCTTGCCCGCTCAACAGCATTAAACCGTTCATCACTCTCAACCATGGCTACAGCTCTACTGAATGGATACAATCAACTACTAAGTACGCATGATGTAAGGCTTAATAAAGGCAACAGAAAGTCTTAATTCAGATAATTAGTTTCTAAGTTTCCAATTCAAGCAGATTTTTATTATAAACATGTATTAGACTTTTAACTAGTTTCTTTTCTTGCATACATAACAACATGCACAGAAATAGAAAACAGACCTCCACCAGGTTGACGAAGTAAGTTCTTTACATTCCTGCATAAGATATGATTAAAAATTATCAATCATATAGAAGAAACTATTATGTGTCCCTTCATAAAGAAAACAATGCAACATACTTCCAACATTTGGGTGAAGTCTTCTCGTGCTTTCTTCTGTTTAATGTGCCTTCCTCAGCTTCCTGTTTTTTCCTTCGCCCCAAGTACTGGGATAAAGTGAAGAGAAATCAACTAGCAAGAGCAAAAAAATCAATCACTAATACACAAGGTGATTTCTCTAAGCATTAGAGAAAGACCAGCCCTATGATGTACTACAGCCACTTGTTAAGTCAAATTACATTTCAGGTACAGGAATAATCCATCTGCAAACTCACCTCATTAAATGCTTGTTTCCTCTCACCAAGTGTCTTTAATGCGCTGTATCTCTTGTTACTAATAATAACTCTCATTGCCTGAGAATATCCCCGCCAATATCATATAATTACATAACAGTCAAAAAGAATGCCACGTTATTGATTCAGGGGAAAAAAAACCTGCTCCCAAGTCCAATCAGCTTCAACATTTGCAGATTCCAGTAGGGCTTTGAATGCATTTTTTGCCTCCTAAAAGAAACAAATAGGAAACACAAACTTGTCATGAACAAACAAGAGAAATGAACTGATACACAACCAATTACCATACCTGCTTATTAGCATAAACAAAGGTTCTTCATCAACTGTTTTCTCCTCCAATGGAGTGGCATTGCTTCTTCCAGTAACTTGCATACCCTTTTTCGCTTCCTACAAGAAATTTACCAATACAAATGCCTAAAAATAGACATCAAACTAAATATAGCTATTATGCAGATTGCATTGAACAGTGACAGCACAAAGTTCAAAAGCATCTGTCGCCACCAACTACTAAGAGCATGATTTGTACAGAGCTCCTCTAAAGAACAAGCCAGCCTCTGTACAAATCAGAGCCACTGTGTTGTGTTTTTGGTGCGAACAAGCTGAGCTGAAAATCATTTGAGTATAAAAACTAGACCCTGGCATATCTAAGAGCTGGAAATCCACGACCAACAGCCAAATGACTGTTCCAGGTGGATCAGGTGACCGATTTCTAGGTCTAATTCCTGGATGCATAGAGAGAACCCAAAGTTAATGCTCGTTAAGACCAGGCCCAAGCAATGAGGGTCATTAGTTGATACTGGATCAGGCATGCTGGAGCACCCATACCTAGGTATGGACATTCCAAACTAAGTGCCCATTCAGCCAACCAACCCAAGTAATACGGTTATTTAGTTGTTCCTAAAGGTACTCCACAAACTACGTAGTTAGAGCTTCAGCAACATTTAGCACACAAGGGGGTGTCACACATCCCATCAACTTGGAAACCTATCATTCAAGATTATTGATCTCCTTTTTGTATTTGTGTAGCTCCCACCTTGCACTCACTCCACGTTTTTTCTTGTTATCCACATCTCTTCTAGTATATCAAGCATCCCTCCTTTCTAATCCAACAAGGTTATATTATCATACACCACAAAGTAACATAAGTAATCATAGAGATGTAAATTATGTTCAACAAAATAAACAAGGTAGAAATTGTGATTAATGAAAGAAACCCCCACCAACAAGGCAGAAGTGTTAAGATACAAGTTTCCCAAGGGAAAGAATGGCAGATCCGACCGATAAAATAGTCAACTTGTCCAGACATTTGTGTCGTGGATATCCCATTACATTGAAAATACCATACATAACACCCAATCCATCCAGTGTCATTAGAAGCATAATTGAGCCAACTGGGGATAGCTCAAACTTGACTCAGTCCACTGACTAGCTCTAGTTTGGCTCATATTTTGAAACAAGCAAGGGCTAGGTAGCTCAAGCTTAGATCTAGGTGAGTTTCCAGCATAAACCAGCTGTTCAAAAGCTCAAGCGTCTAACATACAAGCAAGAGGGAAAAGAGAAGGGGGTGAAGGAAAGGCGACAGAGGAGATAACCTAAAAGAACCAGTACAACAACAGACATCAAGGCTTCATTCTTTTCCCATCTACCCCTTGGAATCCCACCAATTTTGAAGCCCTTGCCAACCACCAACAGACCCACCTGCCCCATTCACCATCAATAATTCCCAATGCCTCCACATTAATGTTATTCCAAGACCTAGGACAATTGTGCATGGACATCATCTAGATCCTTCTCACTTGCAAACTCACTTCGGTCTGTGGAGGTGACTACGCTTTGGGAAGAGGAAAAGGAGAAAGGGGAGAGCAAAAGGCTATATCATGCAATGTGAAGTCTGAATGTGACTAATCCACCACAAAATAGGGCTTCCATTAGGATTGAGATGAGGCTAGTTCAAGGATTTAATGTCAAGCACTAGATCCTGATCCAACAGCCAAAAATATTAAATGTTCCAGCTACGAGATAAAGATATATAGCTAACAATTGTATTTACTAAGTGGTTGCATCAACTAGTTAGAATGCTAAATAAACATAGAAGTGATTATCTTTAACAGATATATTTCCAGCTTAATAAAGTCAAACATTAGTGAGATAGACCAACCTCAAGCTCAATTTGTCTACATTTCTAGCTCAAATTTTAGGGTACCGGTTGGTTTATTTACTAACCGAGCAAACCTTTTCGAGACAAATTGCAAGCCCAGCTACTCATGCATAGCTTTTTCATTTGATGGTTCTAGATGCCAATGAGTCATCGAGGTATCGAAGCTTTGAAGTATTTATTGTAACCATCTCTTCAAGAGAAATAACAAAAGGAGAATAGCAGATGTCATCAAGAAACAATATAAGGGGTGCTAATAACCATCTCTTTCTTTTTGCTATATGTTCGTCATTATCAACTAAAGAAATAAAAGTCAAGAGGTCGAAATGCACCAACAAATATGATACTGAGTTAAGATGAAATTAATTACAAGAATCATTTAATAAATAAATAAATAAAATGCTGAACTAACCAATACATGACAAAACTGAACATGTAACTAGAAGTTCATTCTTTCCGGTTTCCACAATAAAGTCAAACTAAACATGTAACAGAAACCAGTTCACAACATGACAAAACTTTAATATCACAAGTGATAAAGCAGAATACATTGAAGAAGGAACTCAATCAGGAGGTTACAAATTGGCCGTACCTCCAAATCCTGAGCAGAAGCTCCATCAGGCAAACTTGCAATATTTACATGAGAGGAATTGTCATGATTACTCCTGAAAATATGATTGGTTATTTTCAACTAAAAAAAGAAGAAAAACAGATAAAAAGTAACAAAGGCATCCATAGCAGCTCAAGAAACCATACTTTGTGTTAGATGATGAAGCTTCTATTGCAACAGTAGGAACCACTGTATTTGCAGGAACAGGTGCCAGTAATGGAGTTACAGGTGTCTGAAGATTTGATGCGCCAACTTTGTTTAGAATTCCCAAAGAGGAACTAGAAGGGATTCCAGCAGACAGTACAACAGCAACAGATGATGATACTGAAGGCATCACACCGGGAGGTATAATAGCATTGGCTGCCACTGAAACTGGGCTTCATACTACTGCAGATGTTGCTCCAGGAGTAACAGAAGCTGTAGGAGGGATCTCCCAAGACGAAACAGTTGGAGCAGCTGGGGCAACAGAAGCTGCTCCAGTTTCTGTACATGCCTGCTGAGCAGCAGCCCTTAATGCTTGTTCACAAGCTAACTGAACAAGAACTACACTGAATCAGAATTGAAATGAAAAATATGCATTGCTGTTGAGCATACAAAATGACAAAACTGATAGGTTGGTCATTTTAAAACCTTGAGCTCTGCAGGAATGATCCATTTGGATACGTTTGTGACCTTGTTATAATAGTATCTGTAAAATATTCCACAAATGGAAAAGATTATGACTGTTAAACAACAAAGATGTCTAGATGATTTCAAACTACAATATGCATTGGCAAGAAATTAGACAATAACTCATTAAAGGTACAAGAAAATTACTTACATTCGTCCATCTGGAGTGGTGAATTCCTACCAATCAGTTGAAGAATCAGCCCTCTGTGAAAGACAAAAAGGTTAAATAAGCACAAAGATGAAAGAGTAATGAATGCAACCGATTAAAAGCCAGGTACCCAGATTAAGAGTGTGCATCAAGGAGTAAAGCACAGCCAAAGTGACTAACTGACAAAAGGTCAGTTATTCATCTTAGTGATAATTTTGGCATCGCATCTTACACAAATTCATATCAGTTATTTAGGATAAGCAATCATTATGCCTTAAATCATTAAGGACCACAAATGCAGCAGTTAAAAAAACCATCCCTTCACTGAAATCATGCAGCTCAGGGGCAAGATAGACTTTCAATGTTGTAGCATTTCACTAGTGACATGCCATAATAATAAAACCCAAAGCTTCATCTAAATTGATGAGATCAGTGATTATGGCCAAAAAATAACCATAGCAATTCATCCACCTGTGCAGCAATTATGCCATCTTTAACATGTCAAATTGCAGTCAATCGAAAGAGTCATACAACAAACTCAGTTCAACATTATAAAATTGGCAAAGCATATTACAATCCCCTGCAATACTTTCATTTCGACAATGAAATATGGATGCATGAATGTGTTATAAGTTTTTTTTTTATGTTATATACATAAATTAAGAAAAAGTGAAATCCAGCAACATGACAATATTCTCCCATTTTCCACAAGTCCCATCAAATACAAGATATTCCTCATCGGAGACTTTAAATAACCAATATTCAATCCTAGTATTTTGCACTCTCAATAAACTATTTCTAAAATTTGTCTACTTAGAGCCCAGTTCAATTGGGAACAAAGGCAAGCAACTATACACACAGATAAAAAAAAAGATAATTTAAGATAATAAATGGTCTTTAGAATCTGATCAACACTCCCATTTATCAAAAAATATACTTATTGATTTGTAGACACTGACTTCGAGTTGAATACTGGAACCTCAAGGTAAAAGTAACACCGAACCTAATTCAACCCGAAAGTGAGAGACCATAAGGAGATGCCAATTGCAAACAAACAGAAGAAGGAAACAAAGTACTTGTCATTTCTTAGCCTATTATGTGTACTCTAATGTATATACAGAAGTACAATGTCCGGTTTGATCTAGGTGTAAGAGGTTCTCAACCTTGACAAATCATATTATGACCAATATAGCAGACCATTTATATACATATACATGCATGCATCCATCCATCCATATATATACATACATACATACATATATACATCTATATAGATGTGTGTGTATATATATATATATATATGTACATGGATGTATGTATGCATGTATGTGTGTGTGTGTGTATCTATATATATGTATGTATGTATGTATGTATGTGTATGTGTCTATATATATGTATGTATGTATGTATGTATGTATGTGTGTGTGTGTGTGTGTGTGTGTATCTATGTGTGCGTGCGTGCGTGCATGTGTGTGTGTGCGTGTGCGTGTGTGCGCGTGCGTGCATGTGCGTGTGTGCATGCGTGTGTGTGCGTGTGTGTGTGTATTTTCAATCAAAGCAATTTGATGTCTGACTCGGACCTACATGACACGACTGATTGATAGATATACTACAACATTCCACCTTTGTCATATATTCCATCCCCGATCCAACTTGCCTTCCTCAACTTCAAAATGGCTGCACTAACGAGCAACAGCAAAAGCCATTGCTTGCTGCTTCAAAACTACAGGGCTAAGGCTTCAAGGAGTTTGCAACTGAAAAACTACAGGGCACAAGCCCTCCTGCAAGGTGGGCGCTTCCTTCACCTATCATATGCATATAGTCACAAGAGAGGTACGATATGTTATGTGGTGCATGTTCATTGCAATATTTCTTGATCAAATTAAGTTAGATTGTATTCATTATTCTGTTTGTCTGTCAGTATCACCTTGGAGATGCATTCTGCACATTTCTAGTTGAGGCTTTCTGCCTGCATTTTATTGTAAACAAGAGTATTTTGAACCATTGAGTCATGTTGCATTAAATTGTGTTACTTTACATGCATAAGCATGTTGTTTCAAGTTTCAGCAAAATGTTAATTACTTGATAATGCGCGCGATATTTTTAATAGAACCTCATGATCAAATTAATTGTTATATAACTAAGTCACACTTCTGCCACTGCTTAGTGAAGCTTGGTACTATATTTATGGGTGCATTCTGGTTTATTTTCTGCTTATTGTGGATGGCTGTGTCATCATCATCATCATGATTATTATTATTATTATTGTTGTTGTTGTTGTTATATATAGTTCCTCATTGTGAAACTCAAGTAGTCAAGTTGTTTTACTGAAGCTTTAACTCCAAACCCTATCAGAGAGACTGTATTATGTATATCCCATCGACGTCGTAAAGTATTGAGAATTCTAATTAGTTCGTTGGTTTGGGACAAAGCCAAGCGATACATATGATAGACGAAGGAAGCACCCACCCTATAGAAGGGCATGTGCCCTGTAGTTTTTCAGTTGCAAACTCCTTGAAGCCTTAGCCCTGTAGTTTTGAAGCAACAAGCAACGGCTTTCGCTGTTGCTCGTTAGCACAGCCGTTTTGAAGTTGAGAAAGACAAGTTTGATCGGAGATGGAATATATGACGAAGGTGGAATGTTGTAGTATATCTATCAATCAGTTGTGTCATGTAGGTCTGAGTCAAACATCAAATTGCTTTAATCGAAAAAATATATATAATATATATATGTATATACATATATGTATATGTTTACATACATACATACATACATACATACATATATATATATATATGTGTGTGTGTGTGTGTGTGTGTGTGTAAGATCAGAGGACAAAAAGAAAGGGTCTTTGAGTTTAAAACTCATTATTCTAAATCTATCGGTGATAATTTACAGATCAAAATTCCTCGATTAAATAATCCTAAACTAAGCTTTAGAGTGACATTTAGAAATCAATATGAACCTAGCAGGAATTATGACAAAAGAGCTAGAAAAATCCCTAAAAAGGAAAATGAAAAAAATCTTATCAGGCTATATTCTGCAATTCCCCTAAATAAGGAACAAGAAATTGAACATGATGACCATCAATATTTTAAAAGAAAAGCATTTTAGAAGATCATCCTAAAGAAAACATGATCTTAGTTTTAGCTTAGAGATGAACAATTTATAGCTGACATGATCAATTTTTCTATGAGAGAAAAGAGATTAAAATCTCTCCTAAACCAAGAAAAGAAGCAATGAGCCGATAATGAAGAAGTTGAGAAGGATGAAATCTCCAAATCAGCTAATAGAAAATCCCGCCTAGAAGATCTATTAAGAGAGAAAGCTTTGATGAAAAGAAAAATAGCCATACTTAAAGAAAAGTTAAAATTTTTTGAAGAAACTCCTGGCAAAAGGTTAAGAGAGTCTCAGCATATCTTAGATATCATTTCAAAAGATTTTGTAGAATCAATTGAAAGATATGTCAAACAAAAATGATTTTGTGAGATTTTATTTAAACTAAAAGAAGGATTTCAGTTTAAACAAATAGCTTTAATTGATTCAGGAGCTGATGTAAACTATATCAGAGAAGGACTTGTTCCCTCCAGATATTTTGAAAAATCAACTCACAAAGTCCAAACAGCGAATGGAGGAGAACTTAAGGTAGAATATAAGATCCCTGAAGTTCATGTTTGTATTGAGAAAACATGCATTCAAACCTCATTTTTACTTGTAAAAAATCTTACACAAAGTATAATTCTAGAAAATCCTTTTTTAACCCTAATACAACCCTTTACTATTACTGAAAAAGGAATTATCTCTTCTATAAAGAGTAAAAGAGTTAGATTCAGATTTTGCTCAAAACCAGAAGAGGCTTTTTTTAACCAATTAGAGAAAGCCATTAAAGGTAAAGAAAAATTTCTAGGTGAAATACCATATGAAATAAAAAATATGAGGATTCAAAGAATCCTATCCAGTAAAATTTCAAGAAAAATCTTAAGCATTAAAAAATTAATTTAAAAAAAATATTTGTTCAGAACTACCTTCAACCTTCTGGTATAGGAAGAAGCATCAGGTTAGCCTACCTTATATTCCTGCTTTTCATGAAGACAAGATCCCTACAAAAGCTAGACCCATTCAGATGAATAAAAGCCTTCTAGAAATTTGTAAGGAAAAAATTAAAACCCTATTAGAAAAAATTGATTAGGAAAAATTCTTCACCATGGAGTTGTGCAGCCTTTTATATTGAAAATGCAGCAGAAAAAGAAAGAGAGGTACCTAGATTAGTAATTAACTATAAACCTTTAAATAAAATTTTACAGTGGATAAGATCTCCTATACCTAATAAGCAAGACTTAATTAAAAGGATTCAAGGATCTAGGATATATTCTAAATTTGATATGAAATCGAAATTTTGGCGGATACAAATTAAAGAAGAAGATAGATATAAAACTACTTTTACCACACCCTTTAGCCACTATGTATGGAATGTAATGTCGTTTGGACTGAAAAATGCTCCCTCTGAATTGCAGAAAATCATGAACAAAATCTTCCTTCCTTACACTAATTTTATAATTACATATATAGACGATGTACTTATCTTCTCAGAAAATATAAATCAACACCGGAAACATTTGAACATCTTCTATAAAGCAATAATTCAAAATGGATTAGTAATTTCAGCAAGAAATATAAAATTCTTTCAAACTGAGATTCAATTCTTAGGCTTCAAAATAAAATTTGATCAAATCTCTCCTATAAATAGAGTCATTCAATTTGCAGATAAATTTTTAGATGAAATTAAAGATAAAAGACAATTACAAAGATTTTTAGGATGTTTAAATTATGTCGTCGATTTTTATGAATTCCTTGCTAAAGACAGAAAAATTCTAACCGATCGACTCAGAAAAAATCCATCAGCATGAAATAAGCACCATACAATGACGATAAGAAAAATAAAAAAAAAAGATAAAACATCTTTCCTGTTTAAAAATTGTCCATCAAGATGCCTCCAAAATTGTAGAAATCGATGCATCTAATATAAAATATAAAGGCATATTGAAACAAAGAATAGATGATAAAGAAAATTTGATAAGATTTACTTCTGGTACATAGAATGATACCCAGAGAAACTACACCATAAAAAAAAAAAAAATTGCAATTGTTAAGGTAATATCAAAATTCCAAAGAGATTTATTAAATCAACAATTTCTTTTACGAATTGATTGTAAAGCAGCTAGAGATATTCTACAAAAAGATATTGAAAATTTAGTATCTAAACAAATATTTGCTAGATGGCAAGCAATTCTTTCTGCATTTGATTTTAACATTGAATACATTAAAGGAGAAACAAACTCTCTTCCTGACTTTTTATCTCATAAATTTTTGCAGGAAGAGGAATTCCGAAAGAAATAATCAAGTTAAGACTGCTATCAAGAAAGAAAATTACTTATTTTATAATCCGGGGCTACCATTAGAATCATATAATCTAATTAACCAGATATGAAAAACTCATCTCTTAAACCAAAAGGACATTTGAAAAGCCTTGACAGCCTTTGCTGATCATATGACAAAAAAAAATTATCTCTGATGATGATAAGAGAGTAGATAAAACTAGTAGGAGAACAATCAAGACAAACAACTCCTGAATTGGTCACTCTCTATCAGATCTATGATCTACTTCTATGATCTAGTAGAGACGCTAACAATGGTTAAGCTAAAAAGGCTAGACTGTTGGAAAAAGGCTCAAGAAGCTCTAAATCCTGAATTGCTTGATGATATTCTTCATAGGGCAAC
The DNA here is from genome assembly GCF_000442705.2 of Elaeis guineensis. Lineage (NCBI taxonomy): Eukaryota > Viridiplantae > Streptophyta > Magnoliopsida > Arecales > Arecaceae > Elaeis > Elaeis guineensis. The sequence continues at coordinate 92,475,746 of NC_026003.2, read as the reverse complement.
TCAGCCCAATGAACTAACAGATTTGCTTGAAGGACTATATATGTTTCTTATAAATTGATGGAATTACCCTAAGCTGTATCTACCACTATTTAATACCTTTGCCAAAAAGGAAGAAGTTCGAGCTTTATATAAGGGATTGATCCAAATAGTATCTGTGGATCCCTTTTCAAGCCTACATATGTTTCCAGCAGTAGTCAGTGAAGTTCTTTATGAAGTAGGAAGAAAGTTTCATGATTTATTGAAAATTGAAATCTTTAGTGACATTGAAAATAGAGAAATTGGAACAGTAATACATCCTTTTCAAATCTATAAGGTCAGTAGCTATAAGGAGGAAGAAGACTATAGTGTGATAACTGACAGAGAAAAGGAAGAACTCCCAAAAAATTTTGACCTCAAAGAATATCAAGCAAAATGTTATTTACAAGTCTATTGGGAAGCTCAAAAGAAAAAGACTCAACAATGCTGGTCAGATGGAAGGATTTAGGTAACTACATCAATCTGTATAAAAACAGAAGAAGCAACAGAAGAAGCTTGAGGTAGGACATGAAAATCTTTGCTGAATATCGAAAACTATCCCAAAGAAGTTCAAGACAAATTTTGACATCAAAAAGATATTTTGCAAAATCTAGGACAAGACTATCAACTTGACGATCATGCAACCTTTGAAGATCTGACATCTCTTATTTTTGAAGATCTGACATCTCCTGTCTTTAAAGATCTGGCATCTCCTGTTCTCAACCAATTTACTCCAAAAGGTTGAGCTTTGAAAAAAAAAAGAGAGAAGAAAAAAAAAAAGAAAAAGAAAAAAAAGAAAAATATTTTTCTACTAATCCTTCTACCAAAATCTTGGTAGAAAATTTTTTTTGTAGGTATAATTTTGTGGCTCTTCCATTAGCCACTTCAAAAGACCATACTGTCTACACCAACAATCACAACTACTGATCTCGAAGCCGGTTTAATTCTCAGAGACGGTTCATCTTAAAAAGTCGGTCTACGTCAAGATCCAAAGACGACAAGCTACAGGAAGATTCCTAACATCACTACTATTCATGTACAGAAAGATTTCTGACACTATACAAAGACAAGAAGACGATACAGAAAAACGAACTTAAAGCCAATTAAGTTCCGACTTCGATTCCGACTTCTACAAGCTTTCGAATTTCAAACCAAATGAAGTCCGCTGAACTCCAAACTGATTGAAGTCTGTATAGTTCCTTCCTTCGCCTATAAATAAAAAAGAAGGCCTTCATCCAGGACATCGACCGAGCACAAAAGATAGGCCGAGAGAGGAATTTCGATTCTGAGTGACAGAGTCCCTCTTCTTTCTTCTCCCATCCTCTCCTCGTCTTCTTCCCTCTAATCTCCTTCCTTTTCGCTCATCTTCTCCACAGATCTCCTTCTTTCCTCGTAATCCTCCTCCATCTGCTGCCTTCATAGCACACATCTTCACTGAAGGCTTTGGCTTCTCCGTATAAACAAAGCCTCTTCTCCGTCTTTTCACATCACTCCATTAAAATAACCTCTCCACATCCCATCTCCAGAGTCTCCATCATTTTTTTCTTTGTTTATCCATCATCCCTTCCACTCTCCATTTCTTCCATTAAAATATTCCACCCTCTTCCTCCTTCCACAGATTCCTCCACAGAAAACCTTATTTCTCTGCCATTTAGCTCCGTAATCCATGTGAGTTTATAAGTGTGTTTACTTGTGTGTTTATTCATGTATTAGCATATATTAGCTTTTATGGTGTGTATTTAAGTTTGCTTAAGCTTGATTAGTATATATAAAGCTTGTACGATTTGTATTTCAGTTTCTACAAACCTCATGTAAGTGTGCTTTTTTAAATAAAGCCCTTTTTTTTCATATTATTACTTTTAATTATGTTTTAAATTTTCTTTACATTTTAAGCTTTCTTATATTACTGTTTATATTACTGTTCATAGTACCGTAGCTAATTACTGTAGCATATGCACTGTGCAATACTGTAACAGAAATACTGTGCAGTACTGTTGCGCACTGTAGCATGTTACTGTAACACAATGATAAACCATCCAAATGCTACCAAGGCTATGAAGTAAACAACGGATCAGTCTTAAGAGTAAACAACCCTAAGGTTGGTAGAGATTGTGAAGTAAACAACAGATCAATTAGGGTAAACAACCCAAATACCATCTATAATATGCTATAAAATTGTCCTAAAAATATAGTACAATCTATCGTGCAATTGCACTGTAAACCAACAGCATAATTATATGCTATCGGATTAGTAAATGTACTCTATTTAAATTTTGCTTTTAAGCTTTTGCTTATTTTTTTAACTCTTTATATTAAGCAGTTTTATTTTATTTCAAGCTTTGTTCTTATTTCAAGTTTTACTTACTGCACTTATATTTATTTATCCTTGTTTAAGCTTTGTTTCTTTCTATTAGTCTTGTTCGTACTTAACTTATTTAAGTTTTACTTGTCTCACTTATAATTTTAAGTTCGCTAATCGGCCATAGTTTATAACTTAAAGTTTACAATAGTTTATTCAATAGCTTAGTAGTTTATTTGCTGCATTTATATTTTTTGCTCTTATATTAGCTTCTTTACTTATAGTATAGATAGTTTTAGTCATTCGAAGTTTAGTTTATCTTAATCGAGTGAAGTTTATAGTTCATAACTTATGTTTTCTAATTTATATCTAGTTTATGTTTCAGCTTAGCTTGCACTTTAGATCGCCTTAGTTTAGGTTTGCATCTTGTGTACTTAGGTTGTCCTTAGAATTCCATTAGTCTGATCATCTCGTGTCTGAGTGCTTGTAGGTCTGTCCTTTACCTCCATTCTGTATGCCTATCTGTTCATCATTTAAGTTTGTTGTCTGTATCTTATGCTTGACCTCCTTAACTCCTCAATCATAATCCATTTTGTTTTTACACTCCTGGATTTCGAGCTGTAAGTCATATGGTGCATACGGGCACTATCGTATACCTCATAGTTCGTCTATCCATTTACTGCTTCCATGTGTACGCACATGGCTTGTTCGTCTATCCATTTACTGCTTCCACGTATACGCACATGACTTGTTCGTTTACCCATTTACTGCTTCCACATGTGTGCGGGTGGCTTTTACTGCTGTATCACACTGTTGTGACAAACTACTGCTAAGTCACTGCTGTGTAATACTTCCGCCTCGTGGTTATCGTGGTTCCTGATCTAAGTCAGAAGAGTCCATTAGGACTTGCGAACTATCATAAACCTGTGGCTCCGTCCCACACATAGCACTGCTTCCACATGTACGTGCGTGGCCCGAGTCAATTTTGGTATCAGAGCCACGTGCGTACGCATGAAAGCAGTGGTATGTAGATTTAGAATAATGAGGTTGTATTCTGGTACCAGAATTGACCCGAGCCATGTGCATATACATGGAAGCAGTGGTGTGTGTGTGGGACGGAGCCACAGGTTTATGATAATTCGCAAGCCCGAACAGACTCTCCTGATGCAGATCAAGAACCCTGATAACCATGAAGCGAAAATATCACACAGCAGTGACTCAGCAATAGTTTGTCACAACAGTGTGACAGCAGTAAAAACCACGTGCGTACACGTAGAAGCAGTAAATGGGTAGATGAACAAGCCACGTGCGTATACATGGAAGTAGTAAATGGATAGACGAATTATGAGATCTACGATACTGCCCGCATATACCGTATAACTTACAGTCCGGAACTCAAGAGTGTAAAAGCAAAATGGATTATGATTGAGTTAAGGAGGTCAAGCATATAGATACAGACAACAAACTTAAATGATGAACAGATAGGCATACAGAATTAAGCTAAAAGATAGACCTACAAGTATTCAGACACGAGATGATCAGACTAATGAAATTCTAAGGACAAACTAAGTACACAAGATGCAAACCTAAACTAAGATGAACTAAAGCGCAAGCTAAACTGAAACATAAACTAGATATAAATTAGAAAACATAAGTTATGAACTATAAACTTTAGCCGATTAAGATAAACTAAACTTCGAATGACTAAAACTATCCAAACTATAAGTAAACAAGCTAATATAAGAGCAAAAAACATGAATGCAGTAAATAAACTACTAAACTACTGAATAAACTACTGTAAACTTATAAACTTTAAGCTATAAACTATGGCCGATTAACGAACTTAAAATTATAAGTGAAACAAGTAAAACTTAAATAAGATAAGTAAGAACAAGACTAACAGAAAGAAACAAAGCTTAAATAAGCATAAATAAACATAAGTGCAGTAAGTAAAACTTGAAATTAGAACAAAACTTGAAATAAAATAAAACTGCTTAATATAAAGAGTAAAAGAAATAAGCAAAAGCTTAAAAGTAAAATTTAAATAGAGTACATTGACTAATCCGATAGCATATAATTATGCTGTTGATTTACAGTACAATTGCATGATAGATTGTACTATATTTTTAGTATAACCTTATAGCATGTTACAGATGGTATTTCAGTTGTTTATCCTGATTAATCCATTATTTACTTCACAATCTCTACCAACCTTAGGGTTGTTTATCCTTAAGAGTGATCCATTATTTACTTTACAGCCTTGGTAACATTCGGATGGTTTACCATCGTGCTACAGTAACATGCTACAGTGCGCAACAATACTGCACAGTATTTCTGTTACAGTACTGCACAGTAAATATGCGACAGTAATTAGCTACAGTACTATAAACAGTAATATAAGAAAGCTTAAAATATAAAGAAAGCTTAAAACATAATTAAAAGCAGTAATATGAAAGAAAAATTAACTTTATTTACAAAAACATACTTATATGGGGTTTGTAGAAACTGAAATACAAATCGTACAAGCTTTATGTACACTAATCAAGCTTAAGCAAACTTAAATACACACCATAAAAGCTAATATATGCTAATATATGAGTAAATACACAGGTAAACACACTTATTTACAAACTCACATGGATTACTGAGCTAAATACCAGAGAGTTCTGTGGAAGAAACTGTGAAAGGAAGGAGTGAAATATTTTAATGGAAGAATGGTGAAGACGATGACATGTGATGGAATAAACAAAAAAAATGATGAAAGAACTTCTCTGGAGATGTGATGTGGAGAAATATTTTAATGGAGCAGGTGAAGAGGCTTTGTTTATACGGAGAAGCCAAAACTTTCGATGAAGATGTCTGCTATGAAGGAAGCAGATGGAGGATTACGAGGAAAGGAGATCTGTGGAGAAGATGAGTAGAAAGGAAGAAAATTAGAGGGAAGAAGACGAGGAGAAGAGAAGAAAGGATGGGAGAAGAAAAAAAAGGGACTCTGCTACTCAGAACCGAAACCCCTCTCTCGACCTATTTCCTGTGCTCGATCGATGCCCTGGACGAAAGACTTTTCCTTTATTTATAGGCGAGGGAAGGAACTATGCGGACTTTAATTAGTTTGGAGTCTGATGGACTTCATTTGGTTTGAAATTCGAAAACTTGTAGAAGTCAAAACCGAAATCGGAACTTAATTGGCTTTAAGTCCGATTTCCTGTAACATCTTGTCGTCTTTGTACAGTATCAGAAATCTTCCTGTAGATGAATAGTAGTAATGATAGGAATCTTTCTGTAGCTTGCTTGTCGTCTTTGGATTTTAGCATAGACCGACTTTTAAAAATGAACCGTCTCTGAGAATTAAACCAACTTTGAAATCAGTAGTCATGATTGTTGTAGACAGTATGATCTTCTGAAGTGGCCAATGGAAGAGCCACAAAATTTGTACCCACAAGAAAACTTTTCTACCAAAATTTGGTAAAAGAGTTAGTAGAAAAATATTTTCTTCTTTTTTCTTTCTTTTACAAAGCTCAACCTTCTAGAGTGAATTAATTGAATACTAGAGAAAATTGTCTTACTCAACTTTCTGAACCATAATATAGATGGACGTCTATTTGCCTGCAGTTGTATCCAAATTCTTCTTCAATTCTTAGGCATGATATAACTTCTTTAAATAGTTTTTGACTTCGAATTTTTTCAGGATAATTTTCTAAGTTCAAAAGAGGATGCCATTCTGGATATGAATTTTCCTTGCACAAATCTTAGGGGTCCTCTTGAATTGGTATTCTTGTTGGAAGATTGGTAGTCATCCAAATTCGCCCATCAATCTGGCATTTTTGTTGTTGCAATTTTCTGACTATCCAATAAACTTCTAAATATGATATTACCTCGTAAAGTTTGAGATCAAAATCTTTGGCAAATGTTTCTTTTTCTTTTGTCATTCTTGGCCGAAATCCTACTTGATTATCTACATCCTCAAAAGTACTGATATTATAAATCTAGAAAGGATACTCAACACCTCCTATCTTCTTATCTTCTATACCACTGTATATTTTTACTTCAAGATACTCTCGATTTTTTTCTACTTAGTATAGTGGCAACAATGGAAGGAAATATATCATATGGCATGGCACAATCTATTGAAATTAACTTCACAAGCCCTTTATATAAAGCTCTAACTTCTTCTGATCTGGTAAGTATATTGATTAGGGATGGAAAGAGCTTGAGATAGGTCCAATTGTCTAAAAACAACTGTACTTCTTCAAGGAGCTCCTTTGATTCATCAGGCTGGGTTGCTTTTTGATAGATATCTTTTTGGAGTTCTGAATTTAAAACTTCATGTGCCTTTTTTCAATAATCAAGTCTTTTGAACTTAATCATTGTTGGTGTCTCTGATATTTCACAGAGATTATAGAGAGAGATGAGTTCAGAGGTAGGTTGTGTTATCTGTCTTCTAACTTTGTAAATATGTTCTTTGATAGTTTTCAAAGAATATTTTTTGCTGCTAAATGGTTGATCAGACTAGTCATATGATGGAGAAACTCCTTTTCAGATCAGAATAGATAAGCATCCCATGCCTTATAAATTATAGAACATATTTTTTGGAGAAGATCCGAATGGAAAGATTCCATAGCTTTTAGATCTTTACTCAATTTGTAATATAAAGAGGCTTTTCCCTTTTTCTTCCTTTTTGAATCTCTGAAAAATAAAGATGTGAGTATCTCAAAAAAATTAAGGATTAACCCTAGAGCTCTTTTAAGAGAAATTTCTTATCTTTCGGTGTTGACAACGTCCCTGTTCCTATAATTCAGAAGAATTTATAAAATGACTTGATGGCAAGTTTTATGATAACAGTTCAAAAAATTCTGATAGATTCTTCTGATTCTGAGCAGACATCGTTACAAATAGTTTGAACTTAATTCCCTACTATTATAGTATCAGCTTCAGAATATACCAAGGGTTTTGTTTAAGGTAATAAGATTTTATAAAACCAATTATGTTTTACATGATTTTCTATTGGTCTTATAAGATCTTTCTTAAGATTTTCTTACCATTTCTTTAGAAAGGTAAAAGCTTTTGTTTGAGCAAGATCATCTATTTTATCAACAGAGTTTGTCTTCATAAAAAGTCTTCTTAAGTTAGGGTTTTCTGCTTAGTATTGGAAAACTTTATCTTGCTTCATAATTGTGTTTAAGAAAGCCTAGGGCTTCAGGTAGAAATCTCTCAATCTGATTCTGACAATTTTCTAGACTTTCAGATTATAGATCAAATCAGCTATCAGTGAAGAACTCATGAATATCTTTTAAATCTATCGATATCATTAAGGGTTAGATATTTTCCTATATATTCTGTAGTATTATTTGTTAGCAGTCTAATGGTGCTCATTTATTAGGTTCAATATAGCCTCGAAAGATTTTTTGCCTTCTTCTTTTTAGAGATCTTTCGAGCTCTCTTATCAAACTTCTTTTTGGATTTTATATATTTTTATATACAATTTATCTAGTTGGAATCCAAATTGATAACAGAAATCTTCTAAAATATAGAGATCATTTATCTTTTCTCTTCTATGTGTCTTTGTAAATTGATCTCTAATCCTCGAGCTGTTGTTCAATTCAAATCCACCAAAAAGAATTACTCTATCTGACTTGCTAATATTATCTATATACTCTAATCTAATTTTATTCTTTTCGAAGAATAAAGGAGCTATTCCTAAATTAACTTTTATACCTAAAGATAATGACTTTAAAAAAAATTATTTTAAACCTAAAGGAGATAGTTCTAAAAAAAATCCTTTTAAACCTAATATAGCAGAGTAAGTATGTCTATACCATCTAAACTCAGCTAAACTCATACTCCTAAGACTAAACTGATTATTAATATCTATATATAATTTATCTATAGTGTTCAAAGAATAATCTACGGGATTATTACCTTTAGAGTTCTTCTAAACAATATTCACAATTTCTGAGTTAGTGGAAGGAGTTTTCCACCAACCTTTCAATTGCCTTAACAAGTAATTTATCATTGTCTTGGCTATTGGAATTTGTAAATAGTCATGAATCTTATAGGCTTTCAAATATATCATTGTCGGTTAATGACAATAGTTAATAATTTGATATTCTATAAGTCCATCAGTGTTCCAACCAAAAGTTCTTCTATTGGAATGGATAGTGGATAAGTTGTCAGAAATTTCTATCAACTGTAAATCCATGAAGATCGGTCTAAGATAATGATTTATTATCCTAGGAACCTGAACTATAAGTTTATAGTTAGAAATTGATTTATCTTCGATGTTTTTTGGAATAAACAATTTATTAACTATTCTCTTTTTACTAATTATTCTCTTATTCTCAGAGTTTTCTGAGACTAAGAGATTACTAATTCCTAAAGAATTATTAATTTCTAGAAGATTACTAATTCCTTTATCCTTAGAGAAGCATGAGGTTTCATGAATTTCTTTATATAAAGGGATTAATATAGACCTACTAGATGAAGATGACGGATTCAAGGTAAGCTGGTTCAAAGATTTCAAAGCAGGTAAAGGGTCTGACCTGATCTTTAAATCGCACAGATCAAATATAGAAACAATTTTTTCAAGAGTTTCGTCAGAAAGAATTTCATCAGCTTAATTCAATATGATTTCTTCTAAGAATTCCTTTTCTAATTGTGCTTCTAAAATGTCGGGTGTTGGAGGTACCTCAGTTAGATCCAAATATTCTTCTTCAACGATCTTATTGTAATTTTCGATCGATACCTTCAACTGACTGATGTCTGGACTTGACTCAGAGGGTTTTAATAAAGATATAAAGTTCAAATTAATTTTAGTATCAGGGTCAGGACTATGAACAATCTCAATGATTTCATCGGAAGGGTTTTCTTTGATCAAGATTTTATCAGATTCTTTAAATGAATCATTTTCAGTTTCGACTCCTAGGAGATTGGATATAAGATCGATCGTTATGAAAAAATCATCAACCTTTACTAATGAATGATCCTAATCAAATTCAGATTCTCTTTATCCTCTAGAAAGCTATCAGTCTGTGTTTCTTTAAAGTTGAGGAAATAATCCATACAATTTTATTGTTCCTCAACCTGATCTAGATGTTTAGAGGTTTTATTAGAAAGAGTTTCTACTTTAGAGATTTGATCAAAATCATTGGTAGAAACCTTAATTAAACTGGTATTCTTTTCTTTTTGAACCTGAATTGTCTTGAAAACAAGTTCAGCTTTAAAGCTTCCACAAAATTTCCATGATTCAGCAATCCTTTTAATCACAGTTTCTTGCATTTCAGGACTAGCTTCCTCAAGGCCTTTGATATAACACTTATCGAACCAGCCAAAGAAGAAAATGTATCTCTCTTCAATCCTCATCTGACTGAACCATATTTCTCTAATAAAATTTCTTTCCCTTTTATTGTAAGTTTCAAAGAACCAGTCTTTTTTATCTTTGTTTTCTTTAGAATCAAAATCTTCTTTTAGTAGTTCTTTATTTATAGAAAATTCGGCTACTTCTATTATATTAGAGTCAAGATAAGGCCCATATGGACTTTCTATAACTAACCTAGCTAATTTTTTTTATTTTAATTTTTTACTTTTCCATCTAATTATGTGAAATATCTATAATAGGTTTTATACTATAACTATTTGGACTATTTTCTAACTCTCTCAAAGTTACAGAAGATTTATTTAAAGACATGGTTTGAATGCAGGTAGATTTCTGAAGCTCAGTATTTTTCAAGTTGAATGGTGAGGTTTTCTCCGTCTTAAAGAATTTCTTTATCCCAAGATTTTTTAGTCTAGATTCTATTCTTTCAAGATCCCGAAGATAATAATTAAAGAATCATTCTTTATTTTCTCTATCAGTTTCTTCAAGTACATCTGGGGAAAATACTTCTTCTTCTATATCTTCAGAGTAAATGGATTCTATATCATCTTCTACATCATCTTCCACCCAGTCCTCCACATCAAAGGCTTCAAGATCTTCATCTATTTTATTATTTTGAGAGAATCAGCTACTTATTATCTAAATATGTGCTAAATATATCTACCTTAACTAGTCTAGCTAATCTATTTCTATATTGCCTAAAGAATCAAACTAAGTTTTTATCTTAAGTTCTATAAAATAAACATCTAGACTACTAATTAACTCCTCAACAGTTACTAGATTTTTATTCATTTTGCTTTTATGAGGCATTTTATAAGCACAAATAAGTTATCTTTAGCACAGATAGGTTACAAATCAATATCAGTTCTCAGAAGTTAAGAGATCTAAAGATACCAGCCATAGGGATGACACAAAATAGTCAAGCAACTAGATTGACCCTTTTTCACGCCTTTCCTCATGGCTAACACGGGTATACTTGCACGACCGAACGGCGACCGTAGATGGCTAAAGTAAAAATCATCAGATCCCCTCTCTGGCATAACTTGGCTTTGATACTAGAATTAACCCAAACCACACGCGTACGCATGGAAGCAGTGGTATGTGCGTGGGACGGAGCCACAGGTTTATGATTGTTCACAAGTCCTAACAGACTCTCTTGATGCAAATCAGGAACCCCGATAACCACGAGGCGAAAGTATCACACAGTAATAAGTGACTCAGCAGTAATTTGTCATAACAGTGTGACACATCAGTAAAAGCCACGTGCGTACACGTAGAAGCAGTAAATAGATAGACGAACAAACCACATGCGTACATGTAGTAGTAAATGGATAGACGAACAAGCCACGTACGTACATATGGAAGCAGTAAATAGATAGACAAAATATGAGGTATACGATACTGCCCGCATGCACCATATAACTTACAGTCCAGAACCCAAGAGTGTAAAAGCAAAATGGATTATGATTGAGTTAAGAAGATCAAGCATACAGATACAGACAGAACACACAACAAGCACACTGACAGATTACTTAAGTTTAACTTAAAAAGATGAAAATATAGACTAAGACACAGACTAATGGAAGGCTAAAGTAAGAAAATATAAACTAAGGCGAATTAGAGCACGATCTAAGCTAATATAAGAGAACACAAGTTGAAACATAAACTAATAACCAGATGTAAACTAGAAAACATAAGTTATGAACTATAAACTAAACTTCGAATGATTAAAATAATTAAAACTAAAACTATCCAACATAAAATAGACTAGGCTGAAAGCTACGAAGGATTAAAACTATAAGTAAACTAGCAAAGCAAATAAACATAAATACAGTAAATAAACTACTAAACTACTGAATAAATTACTGTAAACTTGTAAACTTTAAGCTATAAACTATGCTCGATTAGCGAATTTAAAATTATAAGTGAGACAAGTAAAACTTAAATAAGATAAGTAAGAGCAAGACTAACAGAAAGAAACAAAGCTTAAATAAGGATAAATAAACATAAGTACAGTAAGTAAAACTTGAAATAAAAACAAAGCTTGAAATAAAATAAAACTGCTTAATATAAAGAATAAAAGAAATAAGCATAAGCTTAAAAGCAAAATTTAAATAAAGTACATTCGCTAATCCGATAGCATATAATTATGCTGTTGCTTTACAGCACAATTGTACGATAGATTGTACTATATTTTTAGTACAACCTTATAGCATGTTACAGATGGTATTTTGGTTGTTTATCCTGATTGATCCGTTGTTTACTTCACAATCTCTACCAATCTTAAGGTTATTTATCCTTAAGACTGATCCGTTGTTTACTTCACAACCTTGGTAGTATTCGAGTGGTTTACCGTCGTGCTACAGTAACATGCTACAGTTCGCAACAATATTATACAGTGTTTCTGCTACAGTACTGCACAATGCATATACTACAGTAATTAGCTACAGTACTATGAACAGTAATATAAGAAAGCTTAAAATATAAAGAAAGCTTAAAACATAATTAAAAGCAGTAATATGAAAGAAAAATGGACTTTATTTACAAAAACACACTTACATGGGATTTGTAGAAACTGAAATACAAACCGTATAAGCTTTATGTACACTAATCAAGCTTAAGCAAACTTAAATACACACCATAAAAACTAATATATACTAATACATGAGTAAACACTTATTTACAAACTCACATGGATTACAAAGCTAAATGACAGAGAAACAAGATTTTATGTGGAGGAATCTGTGGAAGAAGGAAGAGGGTGGAATATTTTAATGGAAGAAATGGAGAGTAGAAGGGATGCTGGAGTTTTTTAACGGAAGAAAGATGAGAGGAGACATTGTTTATGTGGAAGAAACAAAAGAAGAGTGGAAGATGATAAATAAACAAAAAGAAAAATGATGGAGGCTCTCTCAAGAGATGGGATGTGGAGAGGTTATTTTAATGAAGTGACATGTGAAGAGGCAGAGAAGAGGCTTTGTTTATGCGGAGAAGCCAAAGCCTTCAGTGAAAATGTCTGCTATGAAGAAAGCAGATGGAGTAGGATTAGGAGGAAAGGAGATCTATAGAGAAGATGAGCGGAAAGGAAGAAGATTAAAGGGAAGAAGACAAGAGGAGAAGAGAAGAGAGGAGAGGAGAAGAAAGAAGAGGGACTCTGCTACTCAGAACCGAAATACCTCTCTCAGCCTTTCTCCCGTGCTCGATTGATGCCTGGGACGAAGGCCTTTCTCTTTATTTATAGACAAGAAAATATGCGGACTTCAATCAGTTTGGAGTCCGGCGGATTTCATTTGGTTTGAAATTCGAAAGCTTGTAGAAGTCAAAACCGAAGTCGAAACTTAATTGGCTTTAAGTCCGATTTCCTATATCGTCTTGTTGTCTTTGTACAATGTCAGAAATCTTCCTATAGATGAATAGTAGTGATGTCAGAAATCTTCTTGTAACTTGCTTGTCATCTTTGAATCTTAACGTAAACCGACTTTTAAAGATGAACCATCTTTGAGAATTAAACCGGCTTCGAGATCAATAGTCGTGATTGTTAGTGTAGACATAGTATGGTCTTTTGAAGTGGCTAATGAAAGAACCACAAAATTGTACCTACAAAAAAAATTTTCTATCAAGATTTTGGTAGAAGGATTGGTAGAAAAATATTTTTCTTTTCTTTTTTCTTTTTTTTTTCAAAGCTCAACTGTCTGGAGTAAATTGGTCGAGAACAGAAGATGCCAGATCTTCAAAGACAGGAGATGCCAGATCTTCAAAAATAAGAGATGCCAGATCTTCAAAGATTACACGATCGTCAAGTTGATAGTCTTGTCCTAGATTTTGCAAAATATCTTCTTGATGCCAAAATTTGTCTTGAACTTCTTTGAGATAGTTTTCGATATTCAGCAAAGGTTCCCATATCCTACCCCAAGCTTCTTCTATTGCTTCTTTTGTTTTTATATAGATTGATGTAGCTACCCAAATCCTTCCATCTGACCAGCATTGTTGAGTCTTTTTCTTTTGAGCCTCCCAATAGACTTGTAAATAACATTTTGCTTGATATATTTTGAGATCAAAAACTTTTAGTTCTTTCTTTCTTTTGTCTGTCAATTATCACAATAAAGTCTTCTTCCTCCTTATAGCTACTGATCTCATAGATTTGAAAATGATGTATTACTGTTCTAATTTCTCTATTTTCAATGCCACTAAAGATTTCAACTTTCAATAAATTATGAAACTTTCTTCCTACTTCATAAAGAACTTCACTAACTACTGTTGGAAACATATGTAGGCTTGAAAAGAGATCCACAGATACTATTTGGACCAATACCTTATATAGCGCTCGAACTTCTTCCTTTTTGGCAAAGATATTAAATAGTGGTAGATACAGCTTAGGATAATCCCATCCATTTATAAGAAACATATGTAGTCCTTCAAGCAAATCTTTTAGTTCATTGGGCTGAGTTGTCCTATGAAGAATATCATCAAGCAATTCAGGATTCAGAGCTTCTTGAGCCTTTTTCCAACAATCAAGTCTTTTTAGCTTAACCATTGTTGGCGTCTCTACTAGATTATAGATCTGATAGAGAGTGATCAATTCAGGAGTTGTTTGTCTTGATTGTTCTCTTACTAGTTTTATCTGCTCTCTTATCATCATCAAAGATAATTTTTTTTTATCATATGATCAGCAAGGGCTGTCAAGGCATTTCAAAAGTCCTTTTAGTTTAAGAGATGAGTTTTTCATATCCAGTTAATTAGATTATATGATTCGAATGGTAGCCCCGGATTATAAAATAAAATAAAAAAATTCTTGAGAGCAGTCCTTCTGACTTGATTATTCCTTTCAGAATTTTCCCCTATAAAAATTTACGAGATAAAAAGTCAAGAAGAGAATTTGTTTCTCCTTTAACGTATTCAATGTTAAAATCAAATACAGAAAGAATTGCTTGTCATCTAGCAAATATTTGTTTAGATATTAAATTTTCAACATCTTTTTGTAGAATATCTTTAGCTGCTTTACAAGCAATTCGTAAAAAAAATTATTGATTTAATAAATCTCCTTAAAATTTTGATATTACCTTAACAATTGCAAGGATTTTTTTTTTATGGTGTAGTTTCTCTAGGTATCATTCCATGTACCAAAAGTAAATCTTACCAGATTTTCTTTGTCATCTATTCTTTGTTTCAAATACCTCCATATCCTATATCAGATGCATCGATTTCTACAATTTTGGAGGCATCTTGATGGACAATATTTAAATAGGGAAGACGTCTTACCTTTTCACTGATTTTTCTTACCGCCATTGCATGGTGCTCATTCCATAATGGTGGATTTTTTCTGAGTCGATCAGTTAGAATTTTTCTATCTTTAGCAAGAAATTCATAAAAATCGGCAACATAACTTAAACATCCTAAAAATCTTTGTAATTGCCTTTAATCTTTAATTTCATCTAAAAATTTATCAGCCAATTAAATGACTCTATTTATAGGAGAGATTTGATCAAATTTTATTTTGAAGCCTAAGAATTGAATCTCAGTTTGAAAGAGTTTTATTTTTCTTGCTGAAATTACTAATCAATTTTAAATTATTACTTTATAGAAGATGTTCAAGTGTTTTCAGTGTTGATTTATATTTTCTGAGAAGAAAAGTACATCGTCTATATATACAATTAAAAATTAGTGTAAGGAAGATTTCATTCATGATTTTTGAAATTCAGAGGGAACATTTTTCAATCCAAAAGACATTACATTCCATTCATAATAGCCAAAGGGTGTGATAAAAGCAGTTTTATATCTATCTTCTTTTTTAATTTATATCTGCCAAAATTCCGATTTCATATCAAATTTAGAGTATATCCTAGATCCTTGAATCCTTTTAATTAAGTCTTACTTATTAGGTATAAGAGATCTTATCCACTAAAAAACTTTATTTAAAGGTTTATAATTAATTACTAATCCAAGTAACCCTCTTTCTTTTTCTGCTGCATTTTCAATATAAAAGGCTGCACAACTCCATGGTGAAGAACTTTTCCTAATCAAGCCTTTTTCTAATAGGGTTTTAATTTCTTCCTTACAAATTTCTAGAAGCCTTTTATTCATCTGAATGGATCTAGCTTTTGTAGGGATCTTGTCTTCATGAAAATCAGGAATATAAGGTAGGCTAATCTGATGCTTCTTCCTATACCAGAAGGCTGAATAGTTTTGAACAAACATTTTCTTTAAATTAATTTTCTAATGTTAAAGATTTTTCTTGAAATTTTTTACTAGATAAGATTCTTTGAATCCTCATATTTTTTATTTCATAAGATATTTCACCTAAAAATTTTTCTTTACCTTTAATGGCTTTCTCTAGTTGGTTAAGAAAAGCCTCTTCTGATTTTGAGCAAAATCTGAATCTAACTCTTTTACCCTTTATAGAAAAGATAATTCTTTTTTCAGTAACAGTAAAGGGTTGTATTAGGATTAAAAAAGGATTTCCTAAAATTACACCTTGTGTAAGATTTTTTACAAGTAAAAATGAGGTTTGAATGCATGTTTTCCCAACACAAACATGAACTTCAGGGATCTTATATTCTACCTTAAGTTCTCCTCCATTAGCTGTTTGGACTTTGTGAGTTGATTTTTCAAAATATCTGAAGGGAACAAGTCCTTCTTTGATATAGTTTACATCAGTCCCTAAATCAATTAAAGCTATTTGTTTAAACTGAAATCCTCCTTTTAGTTTAAATAAAATCTCACAAAATCATTTTTGTTTTACATATCTTTCAATAGATTCTACAAAATCTTCTGAAATGATGTCTAAGATATGCTGAGATACTCTTAACCTTTTGTCAGGAGTTTCTTCAAAGAATTTTAACTTTTCTTTAAGTATGACTATTTCTCTTTTCATCAAAGCTTTTTCTTTTAATAGATCTTCTAGATGGGATTTTCTATCAGCTGATTTGGAGATTTTATCCTTCTCAACTTCTTCATTATCGGCTCCTTGCTTCTTTTCTTGGTTTAGGAGAGATTTTAATCTCTTTTTTCTCATAGAAAAATTGACATTTCAGCTATAAATTGTTCATCTCTGGCTAAAACTAAGATCATATTTTCTCTAGTATAAACTTCTAAAATGCTTTTCTTTTTAAAACATTGATGATCATCATGTTCAATTTCTTGTTCCTTATTTAGAGAAATTGCAGAATATAGCCTGATAAGATCCTTTTCATTCTCCTTTTTAGGGATTTTTCTAGCTCTTTTGTCATAATTTCTGCTAGGTTCATATTGATAATAAAGGTTACTTAATTCTCTTTTATCTAGAACCTTTTGTTGTTCATATTGATTTCTAAATGTCACTCTAAAGCTTAGTTTAGGATTATTTAATCGAGGAATTTTGATTTGTAAATTATCACAGGTAGATTTAAAATAATGAGTTTTAAACTCAAAGACCCTTTCCTTTTGTCCTCTGATCTTATCATCAGATAAACAATCATCCTTCTTCTTAGAGAAGCATAGACTTTTGAAATTTTCTTCAGATCTACAACTCCTCTTGATTTTAGAAAATAAAGGAGATTCTATAAAAGTAGGCTGATCTAGAGTTTTTAGAGAGTAAAGAGGATTTAATTTGTATTCTTCAATCTGTCCGTCTAAGGGGTTGAGTATAGAGTTTGGTTTGGATGGAAGTATTTCAATCTGATCCAAATGTTTTACTACAGGAGTTTCTTTATGATCCTTAGTTATTACCTTCTGCAGACTGGTGCTTATTTTCTTTGGAACAGTCATTGGCTTACAAGGTTTTAGGATAACTTTTAGATCTTCAATAAAATTTTTAGCAGACTTTTGGCATCTTGTTGGCTGAATATTTGCTTTTTTTTTTCTAGATGGAGATATCACCCAGTTTTGAGAAAAAACCTCAATTCCAAACTCCTGAAATCTAAGGTTTATATTTTCAAGACCTTTAGGATAACACTTTGTAAACCGGTCAAAGAAAAAAATATCTCTTTCTTCAGTTCTCATTTGGACAAACCAAACTTCTCTTATAAAACTTCGTTGTTTATTATTATAGATTTTATAAAACCATACTTTTTTTTTTGATTTTTAATAGAATCGAAGTCTGCACTAAGCAGTTCCCTATCTATTTGAACATCAGCTACTTTTAAGTATTTACATCTAAATATGTGCTAAATATGTCTTCTACAATTAATCTAGCTATTCATTTTACATCTATTTTTATATTACCAAAAGAGTCAACTGAAGTTTTTATTTTAAGTTCTATACTATAAACATCTGAACTATCTTCTAACTCCTCAATAGTTACAAGTTTTTTATTCATTTTGCTTTTACGAGGATTTTATAAGCATAAATAAGTTATAGATCAATATCAGTTCTAAAAAGTTAGGCAAAAGATCTAAGAATACCAACCATGGGGACAACACAAAACAATCAAGCGACTAGATTGACCCTTTTTTATGCCTTTCCTCACAGCTAACATGGGGATACTTGCACAACCAAACGGCGATCACAGATGGCTAAGGTAAAAATCGTCAGATCCCCTCCACGACACAACTTGGCTCTGATACCAAAATTGACCCGGACCACGCGCGTATGCATGGAAGCAGTGATATGTGTGTGGGATGGAGCCACAAGTTTATGATAGTTCGCAAGTCCTATACAAATATATATATATGTATAGATATATATATGTATGCATATATATACATCTAGATATATATATATATATAGATGTATATGCATCTATATATATATATGCACACATATATATACATCTATACATATATATATATCTATATATATGTATGTGTGTATGTGTGTACACACACACACACACACACACACACATACATACACACACACACACACACACACATACATACATACATACATACATACATACATGTGTGCATATATATATACATCTATACATATATATATGTATGTATGTATGTATAGATGTATATATATGTGTGCATATATATATATATATATAGATGCATATACATCTATATGTATGTATGTATATGCACACATATATATGCATCTATATATATATATATATATATATGCACACACACACACACACACACATATATATATAGATGTATACACATCTATACATATATGTATATATGCATACATATATATACATCTATATATATATATATCTATAGATATATGTATGTATGTATGTGTACATACATACATACATATATATATATATGCATGCATGTATGTATGTATGTACATATAGGTATGTATGTATGTGTATACACATACATACATACATGTATGTATGTATAGATATACACATACATACATACATACACACACACACACATATATACATATACATATACATATACATATATATATATGTATGTATGTATATGTGTACATACATACATACGTACGTACGTATGTATATATACATACGTACGTACGTATGTATGTATGTACACATATACATACATACATACATATATCTATATGTATACATGTATACATCTATACATGTATACATGTATACATCTATACATGTATACATGTATACATGTATACATGTATACATGTATATGTATATGTATACATGTATATGTATATGTATACATGTATATGTATATGTATACATGTATATGTATATGTATACATGTATACATATATATATATATATATATATATATATATATATATATATATATATATATATATAGATGTATGTATATAAATGTATGCATAGATGTATAGATGTATATATATAGATGTATGTATATAGATGTATACATATGTATACATGTAATGTATGTATTTATTTATTTATTTATTTTTTCAATCAAAGCAATTTGATTTCTGACTCGGACCTACATGACACGACTGATTAATAGATACACTACAACATTCCACCTTTGTCATATATTCCATCCCTGATCAAACTTGCCTTCCTCAACTTCAAAACAGTTGCGCTAACGAGCAACAGTGAAAGCCGTTGCTTGTTGCTTCAAAACTCAGGGCTAAGACTTCAAGGAGTTTGCAACTGAAAAACTACAGGGCACACGCCCTTCTGCAAGGTGGGCACTTCCTTCGTCTATCATATGTATCGCTTGGCTTTGTCCCAAATCAATGAACTAATTAGAATTCTCAATACTCTACGACATTGATGAGATATACATAATACAATCTCTCTGATAGGATTTGGAGTTAAAGCTTCAGTAAAACAACTTGACTACCTGAGTTTCACAATGAGGAACTATATATAATAACAACAACAATAATAATAATAATCATAATGATGATGATGACTCAGCCATCCACAATAAGCAGCAAATAAACCAGAATGCACCCACAAATATAGTACCAAGCTTCACAAAGCAGCAGGCAGAAATGTGACTTAGTTATATAACAATTAATTTGATCATAAGGTTCTACTAAAAACATCGCGCACAATATCAAGTAATTAACATTTTGCTGAAACTTGAAACAACATGCTTATGCATGTAAAGTAACACAATTTAATGCAACAAGACTCAATGGTGCAAAATACTCTTGTTTACAATAAAATGCAGGCAGAAAGCCTCAACTAAAAATGTGCAGAATGCATCTCACAGGTGATATTGACAGACAAACAGAATAATGAATACAGTCTAACTTAATCTGACCAAGAAATATTGCAATGAACATGCACCACATAACATATCATACCTCTCTTGTGACTATACAAATCAAGTACCCATGAGCAACCTTAAGAAAGTATTGATGTCAAATGAATCAACATTGAGGAAATCAAAATTACGCCATTACATGGATCACCATTATGAGCCAAATAGGACAAATAATTTCACGACAGAAATAGGTGAATGTATGCTTCATACAGAAGGGGAAGAAATGAAAAGAGTGCCCTTTGCAGAGTAAAGAGTCAAACCAACGAGTTCAGAAACATCATAAGCAAGTGACTAAATGCTTGTGACATCTGTGCCACAGCACTTGATGGGTCCTGAAATCACAGCTCATGATTGACAGCAGAAACTTTACACAGCATTTGGGTATTCATATGAGACTAGAATTAATGCTCATAGTAAAATCTTCAATTGTCATCAGGTATGCCATTTACATAAATAAAGAACTCACAAAGTTGTATCATAATGAACAAATTTAGAAACACCGAAGTTTGAGATAGAAGCTTCAGTATCTGTAGCAAGTCAGTATCATTTTACCCAATATCTGTGTTTGTCATCAGTATCAATCTTGCCCATGCAATTCAAAGTAAATTAGAATGTGATAGTGAAAGTGAGATCTAGGATGATAGAAAAAACTTACTGTGATTGAAATCAAGTCATTCATCATACTGCAACAAATTGTTTTGAAATAATTAAGCATATCAGCTGGATCATAGTAATTAGGATACAGATTCATGTCACCATCATATACCTTCCATGTTGCATGCGCTTTTTGAGAATTTACTGTATCCAATACTTGCAACCATGCTATCATGTAAAACAGGTATACAACATTGATAATACCATAGTCCACAATTAAAAAAAAAAAGTCAACAATTGACAAAACAAAATCATATAAAACCTGTGGTACAATAGTATGGGAAGAACTATGCTATGGAATTTCTGTTGTTGGTGTCAATTAAAGATTTCATTGAGTGAGCAGTTCAGCAAGTGACAACCCTTAAGCGTTAAAAGCAACAAAAATTCACTCCAAATTATCCAAATATACAGAGGAAATGAATCATGTTTTGTTACTTCATGTTTTCTACAGATCACACCCACCACCACTAAAATTACAAAACGGCAGGCCCCTTGATGTAAGAAAGAATTCAGCAATCATTGGCTGCCTTGAGAAAACTGAAACCCCGTCTTCAAAATGACCATATAGAGCAGTCATTTTTTTGCTCCAGACGTGCCAAAAGACATCTACAGACCAGTAGAAGAACATGCAAAGAAACAGAGAATCCACATAAAACAAATTTGATCAACACTAGTACAGTTATAACTTATAACTGCAGCATTAATGAAAGGAACCATAATGGCAACCACTAGTATGATAGCAAAGGAAGAGGAAGTAGAGTCATTACATCTAGACATCCAATAGTATGACTTACCTCAATAGGTGTCATCAACTCAAAGGGCTTCTCCTAGCTAGACTGTCTGGTCTTCTTATTGTAATAATGTCTAAATAATTAAATGTTGCAGCTGAATCAGAATAAGAAAAAATGGTCCAACACAGTAGGGGGACAAAGATACAAATGAGCCAATGAAAGATGTAGAAATTACATCAGCCGCTGCCTACATTTATAATAAAACCAAAAGCCAAAAGCAAAAGAATGCGAGATCTGAAAACGCCGGAAGGAAAAGAATGCCATGGAAGTATGAATGTCCATTAAAAATATACTTTTTCCATCATCAGATGTGTGCACTTGCCAATCAGAAAAGGCCTGTTCAGCAGAGCTAGGTTGTGCATTTGTTGTCTCGATTTTTCAGAAGGAGAGAAGAAAGCTGCAAGCAAGCTCCATGATCAACATGAATTTGGAGGGAACATTTTCATGCAAAGTAATTAAAAGTACGGAAGATTCTCACAGCAACTGTGCCTGCCACAGCTGAAGATTGTGCAGCAACCTGCACTAAAGGTGTAACAAGAGGTACATTCTGAGTCCCAGGTGTAGACCAAGGTTGTCCGACTGCAGGTGTAATGGGTGCTTGCACCTGGGATGCTGGTTGATATTGGGATGGGATATTGATAGTATGTTGTGGCTGGCCATAAGACATCGTAAACTGCAGTCATGTATTAGCACAAAGTCACATAACCAAAGCTAACAAAAGCAAAAAGAAAAAAGGAGCAATATGTTAGCGGCAACTCCAGAATATGGATATCAGAGATCTTACTGTATAAGATGAAGAAAGAGGCATTCTTAAGCCACCTAAATTAGGCAGATGACTGTTAGGCATCTGAGGATTTTGCTGGGGCTGCAGTGTCCCAGATGTCATAGGCCTGCTTGGCAGAACATATGGCATTGGAATTGCTTGTGAAGACTGTGATGTTGCTGGGCCTGATCTTGGAGGTAAATGGTGTGCAGGTTGTTGACTTTGATTAGAAGGCATTCCAAAATTTGAACCATGAACACCTTGTCCAACAGGTCGGAATGCTGAGAGGCTGCTGGGATGAACTGATGCATTTGTTGAGCTGGAACCACAGGCCTAAACTGCAACATCCTCATAATAGCATGCTTTTAGATATAATGAAGGGAATTCAGCATATAGCAACATATCTGAAATTCCAGCAGAGAAATATATTCTCGCCTGCATAGGCATTGGTGGACCAAAATTTTGAGGTGGAACTGTGGACCTGACCACTGCAGGCCTAAGGGGCTTTACAAAATAAAATAACACAGTATTATGTTCATGCAACAGAAAAAAGACCAAACAAACAAAAGGGGGGCAAATTCATTTAGATTGACAAGATGGTACATCATTAAAATGGCAAGAGAATTAAAGAGTTATGTATGCTACATGTGCCCCAGAAAAATGTGGATTGCTGGCCATTCATAGCAGAGATTTAAGCAGCAACAAGCACTAGAATAGCAGTAAGACTAACATCAATAGTAAAAATGAATAATTGAATTGGATTAAAAAGGCAGTCAAGGATCCAAATCCCTCGTCAAACTTTCAAAAGTCAAAAAAGAATAAAATAAACATGCATTTGAGGCAGCATTTGGTAGTAAGATTAGTTCAGTTTTCTTTACGTTCATACCAAAATGCATAGCCATTCAGTTGGCTGTGGTTCCTCCTGAACTTTTCTAATTTCCTTACCATCGAACAATGAGAAATTACATATAGTTGAATTTGTAACACACCATGCCAATGTTCTAACACACAAGCAACATTTAAGATATTAAAATCTCATCAAGGACATTATGAATGTTACCAGGACCTCACTTTAAATGGCCTGATAAACCTTCCCTACTCAAACCTTGTTACATGATACACTAAGAATCTCAGTGAACAAGAAATATTTAACCAGTATATGATCTCATTGCATTAAAAACTCATTGCTAGAAAATTATTGTTTAGGCAATCTATTCAAACCAAAAAAATAACCATTATAATGTATCTTTTCATGTGGGATATTTACTCAAGCATGTCTACTCGACAACAAATTAAAGCAATTATCATTCAGCACCATCAAACCATTCAACAAAATAAATATTTGAGTGTTGCTATTGCATAAGAAATAAAACTGGATACTGATATGATAAAGGACAGCAGAAAATCCATGTCCTTTGACCTGATATCCAAGTACATGATGGGGATGGACATTCAAAATATAAAAGATATAAAAATCCCTCTTAGGGAATAAAATACAGCTTAAAGAGGCATCTCTCTTGCAGTCCTCAGAAAATAGAGACAAGGGTCGTTCAGGGCATCCATAAATGCATTCATGATTCATAATGCAGCTAAACAACTACCCAACTAAACACCTGATATGCCAAAATTCTTGGAAATAGTCTTGCACATCATGTTCATTATAAATAGGTACACCTGTTTATATGCAGAGATCGATACATCTCCAATATACAGATAATTCTTTCAAGTAAGACAACAAACAAGGCCGTGTCCCCCTCAAAATAATCTCGATAGTCTTGTTAATAAATATGGCAATAGCCAACAATCCAAGATTCAATTTCGAAGGAATAACCATTCTCGGCTTATAATATTAAATTTTAAAGAATAAGCCTACCATTGTTCTATTGTGAACTGATAATGTACCATGGATTCTATTGTTCTCACTCCAGCTCTTCTCTATATACTGAACATCTGAACCGCTAAACTTCACCTCCTTCAGTTCATACCAATATTCATACTTTTTCAGCATGCATGGCTTTCATTTTTCCTCTAATAAAAAAATGATAGTAAAAAGCAGTTGACTGCAATATAAACTTTAAGACAAACGAGGAAAACAAGGTGTTAGGGAAGAAAAAAAAAAGAAAATGGTTTATTATATGCCCATCTTACAGTAACATTCATTTCCAACTCACATAAGCCTTCAAATTTTGAATAGCTAAATAACTGCTTAGAGTGTATATTTTAAGCCAAATAATCAAGGTCAATTTTTCAGCTGAAACTTTAGTGGTCCTCCATATTTAATTTTGGTACCAACACGAGGATAAAATGTTTATTTGATCATAATACTTTATATTTTAAGTTATGGGAGGAGAGTTAAGGTGGCTAGCTGACTACTTTAACATTGGCATTAATATGTATGACAATGTTAACGAAATCAGACATGGATCGTAGAATTTTTCATACAAAGGACAAGACTTTGGAGTTAAAATATCAGAATCACATACTCCCATGTCGATGCACATAAGCAAAGGATTAAAGGACATAGCTTACCCTTCACCCAGAGGAAGGCGCCACCATTCACAGTCTCCGTACACAGAGATGTGCCGAGGTCAATATCGGTTCTGCCCTGATGCGGCAGGAGAAGAGTGCAAAGTTCAAATTTTGATGCAAAATGGATAAATCCCTAAACCCTACCACATGGGGAGACTTAGCTTAAGCACACAAAAAAGATAAAAGAACCCTATCTGACCCTTTCTCACTAAAAACAGTTCTGCGAGCAAAAAGCTCCGACACTGATGCCTGAGGGCATCAGAAAACAAGCCACTTGATCTAATCTGAAGGCCCCAACCATGTTGCACGTAATCTTGAAGAACCCAAGCAAACGGACAATCGAAAGTATGGCGGCAACTACCACCAAGGAAAGGGATTTTAAAGGAAAACAAGCCAAATTGTGCCCGAAGCCTCTGAAGCTTCAAAGAAGCCCTATTGCGATCATTCAAGAAAAGGAACGAGACTTTCTACGGTTGTTCGTTGTTCCGGCTTCCGTGTTCGAGCATGGAGAAAGGGGGAGGGGAAGAGAGGGCGAACAAGGGGGAAATACCCGAAGTCGCTCGGAATCAAAAGGCGACGACGCTGCGACGATGCCGAAGAGGACAGAGAGGAGGACTCCTCTCTCGCTCTCGTCCGCTCCTCCTCTCACTCTCTCTCCCTCGGTCGTTCTGCTCGCTCACCCCACGCGAACAGAGAGAAGTTGGCCTGCCGCTTGGGTCCGAATCGCGGGAAGAAATCTGTTCCGGGTTGCCGAATTTCATATCGGTGCGGTGGGTGTTACCTTCTGTTCCTTGCCGTTCGATCTTTATCCTACGGCAAGCGAACCGCTGCACAGGGAGGTCGGTGTCGAACCGGTGTCTGGGGCAGCAGAAAATTGCCACCAAGGCCGCCGGGCTGCCACCCAACCAAGCAGTTACCATGACCCGTCACAGAGCCAAATTCTGGTTACATTGACATGCCCAAGACCTCGCAGCCGATGCGTTAGCAGCTCTCCGGGTGTTGAGGCTACCAGTAATTTAACATCTGCATTACCTTTTTTTTCTTTTTTTCCCTTTTTTGGCCCTTAACATTCTATAAAATAGATATAATAATAAAATAAATATAATAAAGAACCATATAATAACATATTAATATATATTAACAATATCCTATTAAATGAATGAAGGGCTCGGCATAGTTGAATCTTTATTTTAGATACATACCACCGTAACCCAACAATGTACATGGTGTAATTTTCCTCCTTCCTCTAATCTTTTGAAATTTAATATAAGATAGATAAAATAGAATATAACTAGTATGCAACCCACACAATGTGCGGGATACATCTTTTATTTAAAAGATATAACATCCTAAAAGAATTATTTTTGTTATCTATATAATTTTTTAAACAATAATATATATTTTATTAGTATATAAAATTTATTTTTTTAATAAATATTTTTATTAGTTTTATTAAAATTTTATTTAAATAATACATTAATATATTCTTAAACATTATTAATTTTTCAAAATATTATTAATAAAAATATTAGTTTTCTCAATTATGTTTTTATGAAGATGCTGTTTTTTATCATCATTATTATTAATATTGTCGTATTAAGATTATAACAAAACCGACCATAGAAATACTTGGAGAGTTGCAAGATTCTACATTGAAATGCTCTTTTATTTCTACTATATTAAAAAAATATCCTTCAAAAATCCTTTCATATATGAATACTTAATCGTAAACATGATAGAGGGAGGCTTTGCCAATCCCATCTTTTTTATTTAGAAAGCCTATATTCTCCAAAATATTTTTTTATTAATTACAATATTTAGAAAATATAAATATATAGACATAAAATATTTAGAAAATATTTTTATCAAAATATATATTTCATTAATATATAAAAATATTTATTTTATTAATAATTATTTTTATCAAAAAGTTTGAGAAAAAGCCTCCATCTCTCTTTCTTTTTAATCGCCGAGGTCTTTATGTTAGATGTGTGCCCTAGAAGCCAATTGTTGGCTGACACATTTTATAATTCTAGAACCTATTTTTATATTTATAATTTTTTTATTATTGATAATAAGTAATTTTTATTTTCAATCATAGTTATGTGTCCATGATTTATCTTAAAAATCAACAAAGATAATTTTGTATATTCTCAAAGTGTTGAGAATTTGAGACATACATTACTAGTGATTAGTTTCTAAATGCTCTCAATCGTAGAATCATCACGGAAGACAGTGATCAATCTATTTAAGATCAATGCATGGATCACCTCCCTTCCAAATGGATGAGCCTTGAGTCTGTGGTGTAAAGATACTAGGATGAGAGTGCAGGTGGTTGTTAGAGACAACTTGCATCGAACGTGATCAATACGAAAAATTATTTAGATGTCTACTCACTCACCAGTGATTTTTTTAATATTACAGTGGTGTGAATCATTCTTTGATCTGTGGTGTATTGGCTATTCGTAGTGAGGCTATTGAGTTTGACTGTATGTTCACTTGGTCCCTAGCCATTCGGATTCTTGTTATGTATATTGACTTCAATAAGTTCAAATTTGCTGTTTGGAGTAGGATGCACCTAGATGAAATCTATCGATCTTGATAGAAAAGAAGTAGTCCTATGTGATTTACAAGACTGACTTTAGGAGGTCTTCGATCGAAACAAGTCTAAATACTGAAAAAAATTTCTAAGAGATTCACATATGGACTCGAGTCGAGCCAATCTAGTATTTGACTCGTGATAGAATTTGACGAGTTCTCTATGACCTCCATCGAGTTGAAACTCACGATAGAAAGACTGAATCATATGGTAACTACATCTAGAAGTTTAAATTTTTTTTATTCTACTGAATTGCCATTACATGCTGTTAGATGTCACTGGTGGATTGTGAGAACTCACTATGATTGTTTACGAATCAATGATTCTTGTTGGGTTGAGCTAGAATTATTCTAATCTATTGAAAGGAGTTTCAATGATACTGTGATAGAAATCATAATATGTCTCACTATCAGACAGAATAGAACCTAAGACTTCACACACAAAAAAAGCTTGACCCAATCAACGATTTCGATCAAAGTCAAATTATCAATTGGATTGATGATTTGAATTGATTTGTAAGTATTATAAATTTAGTAACTACTATTTGTTAACAGAGGATCTTAATTGTAAATATTATAATTTAATTGAGATTGATTAAATTATAAATCAAATTCTAATTAATTTAAATTAGATTTGATTTAATTAGGTTTGATTTAATTTAATGCTAATTGGGTTTAATTATTCAAATTAGATTTGGATTTCAACTATGATTGGATCAAGTTTGACAGCCTTTTAAATTTAATTCAAATCTAACTCGAATTGGATTCGATTTGAACCCAGATTGAATCAATTGAACATAATCTCTTAAGCCCAAGCTCCCTAGGCTTCTCTCTCCACTTGGCTGATCAGAAAAAGGATGGGGTGATGGTTTTTCTCATGCAATCCTTTCTTAGAGCACGTGGGTTGTTGCACCCACCTTCTTGATTGGTTAGGACTCTATATGATAAGTTTTTATCCTAACTAAATTTAGTTTGAATTTAAAGTTAATTATGGATTAATCCTTATCATATTTTGGTGTGGGAAAGGAGGAGATTTTGTGCGACAAAATAAAAAGGGGGTTGGGGTAGTGCGATAATTTTTCTTCCATAGAAGTGTGCGTTGACTCCTTCCCATCGTTATTCCTTCTTCACGCCTCCCTTCCTCTCTATTCTATCTCCACGCCCCACTCCCTCTAGATCAGATCTGAGAGAGAGCCTTTAGAGAGAGAAAGAAAAATCAAAAAAGGGTTCTTGATTCTTCTTGGTGATTGGGATCAATCCCAAGGATTCAATAATAGGGCTGCTTCAAGAATATAAAAAAAAGACTTTGATGCAAGCTGAGGAACAAAGTCTGCAAGAAAGCTAGCACTCCGGAGGCTTCGGAGTTCTGATTGAGACATCTCCATGTGGATACCAGCAGAGTCTGAGTACGTGTGCGGCTACGACAGGAATCCTAGACATCCATAGGTCCGATCCGAGAAAAAATAAAGAAAAGCGATCAGATATATTTTCTTTCTTTCTGTTTTGATTTTAGATCTAATTTATAAATTTATTTATACATGTTAGATGATTTTAGGTGATTTTGATTTAATATCAGCATGCTTAGATTATATAAAAATATTTTTATGTTCTACTTCCGCTGTAGTTAACGTAACTTGAATAATCTTGCATGCGAATCACCCTGCAAACTAATAGTGGTATTAAAGCCACATTGATCTAACATGTTTTAAATAAATTTTAGATCTGAAATTATATTCATATGATCTGATTTATTGTTCATATATCTAATATATAAAAGATAATCTAATCTGAAATTTAATAGATTACATATTTTGATATGTTAGATTAAATTCCTAGTAGCCTAGTACTTAGATTGGGTGCATCATCATGGCCATCCAGCCATAAAAGAAAGCAAGGGTTAAAGCCCCTCACTTATCCAGTCAATGGGTTCTCTTATGACATATAGAGGTACCATTTGTGATGATCTCCCATGAAGAAGAACCACGAACAAAAGATCTTAGATGTATCAGATACATGTTTTTGATCTAAATTTTGT
Source organism: Elaeis guineensis (assembly GCF_000442705.2). Classification (NCBI taxonomy): domain Eukaryota; kingdom Viridiplantae; phylum Streptophyta; class Magnoliopsida; order Arecales; family Arecaceae; genus Elaeis; species Elaeis guineensis. The sequence goes on along the minus strand of NC_026003.2, from coordinate 92,446,056 downwards.
TTTCATGCATATATTAGATATATATTTTTGATTAATTTTATATCGTAAAATTATATATATAATATATAATTTGTTGATACATGATTTAAAATTTAATTTCTGCAAAATTTTAGATCTGAAATCCTAGGATTTGTTTGCATGTAATCCTAAAATTGTGGCTAGCATGCCTGTCGAGTCGACTCGAATTTAGTTCGAGTCAACTCGAGTCCTTAACGAGTAGACTCATCCTTGTTGGAGTCAACTCGAAACCTTGATGAGAGGCTCATTTATATATGAATCGACTCAATCTTGCAGGCCGAGCATTATAATTTTTGTTCATCACAGACCAGTCAACTCGAGTTCCAAAGTGAGTCGACTTGAGTCTGCAGATAGCAAAATTATATGCGATACAATATAAATTAATTTAGATTAAAAATTATTTTGATATCTAAACTAAATCTATGTTTATAATACACTTAATTGAGAATTAAGAATTAAAATTAAAAGATCTAGAATTATAAATTTAAGATCTAAATTTTATCGTATAAAATATGAGGCTTTAGGTGTGGATAGCTCAATTAGGTCTAGTTTGAGTGGTTGATCAAACTGAATCAAATATTGATTAGGATTAGATCAAATATGCTCATGACCAATCCAATTAGTTGTAGTTTGGTCAGATCGATTAACAGCTACATGCTATTGATCAACTTAAGATTTAATTTGGCTCAGTAGTTTGAGCTCGGGTCAATAGGCTAACTTGATCAATTCTAATAAATCAATTTGGTGTCTAAGGCAAGTACTTAGATAGTGATTCTTTAATTAGTTTCATTATCTGACCTGATCAATTCGTTGGTGTCTAAAGAAAGCAACGGAGGGACTCCTACTCATCTTAACTTATCTAGCCATTTTGGAAGATTATATTTTGTATTAGGTTACTTGTTGATTTGAGCTAGCCCATGTCATTAGGTTAGTCATAAGCGTTATGACTAATTAAAGATGAGATCTGAACCTAAATCTTCTCAATCAAATATTATGTCTAACGGTCTTCCAGCATTATAGAGATGTGAGTGTCTTCCTGACGTTGATCATTCTTGATTGGTCACAGTGGTTCGATTGCATCAGGAAGACACAATCACTTTATGACATAAGATACCCCAAGGTAGAGATAGGGTTGGTCCAATAACTATTAGGTGAGGAATCTAATGACAGCTTTACGTCTGCTAATGTATGGTGGGTCGACTTAACTAAAAAATATGTTAATAACTGTTAGGTGAGGCCACAGAATTAAGAGACTGAACCTGCTACATCTTGCTTAGTGAAGCAATGGACAAGATGTTGTCCACTCATTGATCTACACGTTACTAATAACTATTAGATGAGGTACATGTGGATCAGTGGGAGCGCAGTACCCATTAAAAACTGATCACATATAGATTTTCGTTTCTCCATCCAAAGAGTGTCAAAGACTCATAGAAATAATGGAAGCATTGTTTGTTTATTAAAGTTCCTATAATAAATATTTACAAGTACAAACATCTAATTAAAAATTATTTTTTCTCTGTAGTTAATTAACCATGTCGAGTTCAAATCTTCTAGCCCAAATCCTTGATACAAATAGGTTGATCGGATTAAACTACAAAGACTGACTTCGAAACTTGAGATTTATTTTCAGCTCTAAAAAATTGACCAATGTTCTAGACCAGTAGATGCCTATGTTGCTGGCTCGTCCATTCTCTGATCAACGAGTTGCACTTGAAAAATAGATGTACATAGATAATAGGGCTAGATGCTATATTCTTGCATCCATGTCCAACGATCTTAAGTGCCAGTATGAAGATATGAGAACTGTCAGGTAAATTCTAACTCATCTGCAAGAATTATATGATGAGCAGAATCACATAGCTCGCTTTGAAATCTCTTGAAGACTTTTTAGAGCAAAGATACGTGATAAACAATCCGTGCACGATCATTGTCTGACAATGATCAAAGATATTAAAAAGCTTCACAAGCTCAAAATGAATATGGACAAGGAATTATAGGTTGATCTTATCATGTAGTCCCTTTCTGATTCGTACGATCAGTTTATCATGAACTACCATATGAATAAGATTGATTGCACCTTACCCAAGTTGTTGAATATGTTGGTGACCACTGAGGGTACCTTGAAAAGTTCAAGGAGAATGTTTCTTACTATGGAGCAGGCCTTTTCTAAAAGAAAGTCTATTTGGAAGAAAAAGACAAGAAGCTCATGAAGAAGCAAAAGATCGAGAACGGAAAGAAGAAGAGAGCTCCGAATAAGGCCAACGATAAAGAAAAATATTTCTACTATAATGTCGAAGGCCATTGGAGAAAAAATTATCCTGCATACCTGACGACAATGAAGAATAAGAAGGACGTGCCTTCTGAAGGTACATCTGAATTGCTCGAAATTGAAACTAATCTGAATTGCTCGAAATTGAAACTAATTTAATGATTTTCTCTTCTTCTAGTTGAGTTCTAGATTCTAGTTCGAGTACTCACTTGTGCATTTCTATACAGAATTTGAAAGAAGTTAGAGGGCTGAGAGAAGGTGAGATCACTCTCTAGATCAATAATAGGGCAAGAGTTGCTGCTGTGGCCACCGAAACCTACTCTCTAAAGCTACCATTAGGATTTAATTTGCTTTTGAAAATTTATTATTTTGTACCTGTAGCCGGCAGGAATTTGATTTTCATTTCTATACTGGCATAGGATAATTATAATTTTTATTTTAATAAAGACTTATGCATGGTTTCTTTGGAAATAAATGTGTTACACATCCTATTTGACAGACGGTCTTTGTTATTTTTATGTAGATGCAAGTATTAACGTTAACGAGTAAATTATAAATGCCATAGGGTCTAAGAGATCTATAGATAGGATTAGTTGAAAATATCTGTGGCACCTTAGACTAGACCATATAGGAGAGGACAGACTTAACAAATTAGAGAAAGATGGCCTTCTGGGGCCATTGACTTTCAAGTTTTATCCAATTTGTAAGTCCTGTCTTCAAGAAAAGATGATCAAGCTACCCTTTGTAGGACATAGAGAAAGGGCACTGAGATATTAACCTTGGTGCACACTGATGTGTGCAGTCCATTCGATGTATAGGCTAGGAGTGGCTATCTCTACTTCATAATCTTTATCGATGATTTCTCATGATATGGGTTTATATATTTGATACATCATAAGTCTGAAGCCTTTGAAAAGTTTGAAGAGTTCATATATGAAGTGAAAAAATAAATCAAAAAATCTATAAAGGTTCTTCGATCTGATCGCGGAGGAGAATATTTTAGTAAAAAATTTTGGACCTATCTTAAAGATAACGGTATAGTCTCACAATGGATACCTCCAAGAATGCTTCAAGTCAATGGGATATCTGAAAGGAGGAATCAGACCCTATTAGATATGGTTCGATCCATGATGAACTTTACAGATCTTTCAATTTTTTTCTGAAGACATGTGTTACTTTTTGCTATTCACCTTCTAAATCGAGTTCCCTCTAAATCCATTCTTATCACACTATATGAGTTATGGCATAGTAAAAAATTGAGTCTATATTATCTCAAGATTTGGAGATGTCTGGTCCATGTCAAGCGACAACAGACAGACAAGTTAGAGACTAGGTCACTTAGGACTCGTTTTATAGGATATCCTAAAAAATCTATGGGATACTATTTTTATCTTCTAGAGACTCACAATGTGATTGTGAGCCGTCATATCATCTTCTTGAAAAAAAAGTTTATCCAAGATGGAGGTAGTAGGAGGAAGATTAAGCTCGAAGAAAAGATTTTTGAAGAGCATTGAGTCTAAGAGCCTGAACCCATTAGTGAGTCAGTTGATGAGGTACCTCATTCATCTCATAGATTAAGTAGAATCTTCCATCCTCCTGAAAGGTATTTAGGTATTCTTACAGAGAATCTAGAGAAAGCATTCCTTATGGGAGATAGGGATATTAAGAATGATCCCAAAATCTATGATGAAACAATGTTAGATCTAGACTCTAAAAAATAAAAGGAAGCGATAAAGTCAGAAATTGACTCCATACATTCCAACTAGATTGGACCTTAGTAGATCCACCTAAAGATATTATGCCTATTGGGTATAAATGGATCTACAAAAGAAAAATAGGATCAGATGGTAAGATAGAGACCTATAAGACAAAGTTGGTAGCAAAAGATTATAGTCAACGTGAAGGCATTGACTATCAGAAAATCTTTCACTAATGACCATGTTGAAATCTATCCAGACTCTGCTTGTGGTTGCAGCTTATTACAATCATGAAATCTGATAGATGGATGTGAAAACTATCTTTCTAAATGGATATCTTGAGGAAAACATCTATATAGAGCAGTCTATAGGTTTGACCTCCAGTCATAGTGATCATAAAGTTTGCAAGTTGTAAAGATCCATTTATGGACTCAAGCAAGTATCTCGGAGTTAGAACACCCACTTTAATGATGTGATCAAATCATTTGATTTTATCAAAAATGAAAAGTCGTGCGTATATAAAAAGGTCAGTAGGAGTGCTGTCACATTCTTTGTATTATACGTGGACGACATTCTCCTAATTGAAAATAATATTTTCACACTGACTTCGATCAAAATATGGTTGTCAAAGAAATTCTCTATGAAAGACTTAGGAAAAGCTTCCTACATTCTTGGTATAAAAGTTTATAGGGATAGATCTAAAAGAATAATAAGATTTTCTTAGAAAATATACATAGAGGAGGTGCTGAAGAGGTTCAGCATGAAAAACTCCAAGATGAATCTTTTATCCCTTAGGCATGGCGTTCATCTCTCTAAAAAAATATGTCCTGACACTTGAAGAGATCCAACGTATGAGTAAAATCACTTATGCTTTGGCTATAGAGAGCCTAACGTATGTCATGCTGTGTACTCGATCTGATATAGCTCTTGATATGAGTGTCACTAGAAGATATCAGTCGAATCCAGATGAGGAGCATTGGATTGTAATTAAAAATATCCTTAAGTACTCGAGAAGGATTAAAGATTTATTCTTGATCTTTAGTGGAGGATCTAAGCTGAAAGTGAAAGGATACATTGATTCAAATTTCATATCTGATATTGATGATAGAAAATCTACATCGGAGTGTATTTTTTATGTAATGGGGGATCGGTTAATTGGAAGAGTTTCAAATAATTGATCATCGCAGATTCGATCATGGAAGCTGAATATATCACCGCCTCTGAAGCTGTTAAGGAAGTGTACTAGTTCAAGAAGTTCATTGCGGAGCTGGATGTGATGCCATCAGATGTCATTGCACTGCACTACGATAACAATGGCACCATAGCTTTAGCTAAGGAGTTTAGGTCTCATCAAAAGTTTAAGCATATAGAGCGATGGTTCCACATCATATGCAACTACCTCAAAAAAAAATCATTAAGGTACAGAGAGTTGACTTCGTACAGAACATGACGAATTCACTGACGAAACCTCTTAGCCAGCAGAAGATCGAAGCTCACCTTGAGAAGATGGGTCTTAGGTATATGGCCAATTAACTTTAGGTCAAGTGAAAGTTTGTTAGATGTGTGCCTTAAAAGCCAATTGTTGGCTGTCATATTTTATAATGTCAGAATCTTTTTTTATATTTATAAAATTTTTATTATTAATAAAAGATAATTTTTATTTTTAATTATATTTATGTGCCCATAATTTATCTTAAAAATTAACAAAGATGATTTTGTATATTCTCAAGGTGTTGAAAATTTGAGATATACATTATTAATGGTTAATTTCTAAATACTTCTGATTGTAGGATCATCATGGAGAATATTGATC
>NC_026003.2:92405256-92430256 GCF_000442705.2 Elaeis guineensis | reverse complement strand
GCAACAACAAAACAAGGATAATGAATGATGAATTATTGACTGAAAACATTATACTCATGGCAGTTTAACACTGATGATTTCAAGTCGTCCAAAGTTTTTTCTATCATGAATAAATGCTAGGTAAGTTCAAGTCAGGTTATGAGATTTCAAGACAATCATACCAATTTGCAAATTCAGTTAGCATTTTCAATTTACCCAAGCAACACCCAGACTGATAATGACTGTCACATCAGATAATTCACTAAAAAACTAGCAAGCTGTGTAGTTGGCAGAAAACAAGCTAACTTTCATTATGGCTTAATAGAACATAATAGAATAGGTAATCAGCAGTGAAAGAATGCTCATTCATTTAATGCCTAAAGATACTATGTGTTTGAATCTTTATACCAGATCTCCCATAAAATTGTTTTTGTATTTCTTGCATTACTATCTCCAACAAGGGGTGAAGTACTAGCATCATTACTTATAGCAGTATCTTACTAGTATGGTGCAGACTGATATCGTACTATACCAACACAAGATACGTGTATTGGTCCCAGCACAGCAGAAAAGTGGGTTGTGTATCATGTGTTGACATAGTACAATAAAAGGGCTAGCGATATCTTACCAACATGGTAAAAATGGTATGGTTGATATGCACCACTATATAAATCCTTTAACGATATATCCTTCTTCCCAAGTCACTCCAAAGCAAACCAACTCTAGGTAATGCTTGACACAATATGATGAACTAGCAACTAAGCATATTAACAATGCATGCAGTTTGATTGAAGTAATTCCTAATGTACCATATCTTTGTATCTTTCAGCCACATCTTCCAATTTTTTTTTTCTTTACCTGCTATCTTTTTTGTACCATCTTTGCTCCCAAGACTCCCTTAAATTATCTTTCCTTCAATGCAGATGACTTCAAGTCATCTAATATGATTTTTCTCGCGAACAGAATGCTAGGTTATCTTCCAGTCAAGAACCACATGGTTCTCTAACAATCAAATTCATTTACAAATTCGCAAGGAAACTTGATGTAGATTCATTCTTTTAATGCCTTTGAATTAAATGTGGAATCACCTAATTGGTTAGTTAATAGCAAATCCAAACTGGTACAGAAAAATAAATTGTCAATACACCTTAATCTAATGGAAAACATAGGCAGGTTAAGAATTTATATGGAGATTTACGCAATATGACCCTGAATGTAAAATATCTTACTATTTTTCGCATATGGTTCTTTTATATTGTTTTTGCTGCTATCTCTTCTCCTTTAATTGTTTGTGCTATTTTTCCTCCTATGTCTTCAGACATTTACTTGTACTTTTACATAGATGACCTTAATTCATTAAAAAAAACATAAAATAATTGGTAGGTTATCTTGAAGGAAGGTCCAATAGGATTCCAAGACAATCGATTGGAAATCATCCTTTTCTTCCAACCCATTTCCTACAATTTCATGGGAAATCTTTTTGTGTTATATCTTACAGAATCCAAAACACATCATTTGTAAACCTTAGGTCAAACAACTCAAGTTTTGTTACCAATCACTTTTGCAGCCAACCCAGAATAGTAGAGATCTGGGATCGAAGTTTTAGAGACCAATATCCCAGCCATCTTAGTGGTCAGCCAATACCAAGCCGACCCAAGGTTGAGATGAGTGACCTGATAGATTTTTTTGAAAAAGTCAAAATCCTAATTTTTCGTATAAAACAAGGACTAGATCAACCAAAACAATGGTCTAAATTTCATCCATGCACCATGCTCCTCTCCCTCCCTCTCTCTCTCCTTCTATCCCCCTACTGGGCCTATGCAACCCCCCCCCCCCCCCCCAACAACCCCTCTTTTATGGCTCCTCCACCCAGCCACCATCCTTGGCCCTTCACCTCGCTGTCGGCAGTCTGGCTGGCCCCCATCCTCGTCCCATTTCTCTGCATTCCACCTGCCACTATCACTCCTCAACACCACCACTGTCAATCCTCTGATCTGGCATATCTTTGCCGCCAATCTCGCTTTCCTCGAACAGCAGAAAAAAGAAAAAAAGATCACCAATATCAGTTTGTATTCATGTATCGTATCAGCCAGTACTTTCGCATATTTAGGCTTACACAGCCAAGATTTTAAGAACTGATATTTAAGACTCATCATATTGGTTGGTACCCGATATTGATATAAACTAATCTCAGTCAAGATCTCCACCAAGATGAAAACCTTGATTGGGATTAGCTGGGATGGTCATGGTTACAGTACCCAGAAACTAGTGTCCAACTTGATGAATCCATGTTGGATATGATTATGAATATCTTGTCACATTATTGATTGGCATAGGGTTGGACTCTTTCAACAAAGAGTTTGAATCACCATGTTATGGTTATGATGCCTGAAGCCTGTGTCCAACTTGAAGAATCCGTGTTTGACATAAATTAGCAAATTCAATACAGACCAAAAAATTGGATAGTTTGTAAATCTTTAGTTGCATTATGAATTAGAATAGAGTTAGACTCTTTCAACAGAAAGTTTGACTCACCATAATTCAATAAATACGCCTTTGCTCATTTTAGAGGTCAAGTATGCAGAATATTAAAATTTTCTAAGAGAAATGAAGGGAGACCCACCTGCACTATAGTTATCCATGAAGATATTAAAATAAAGTTTTTGAAATCTCATGCTTCTTACACCCATAAGCTAATTTTGGACTAAGGATGGGGAAAATATATACTGAAAGCCCATTAAAAATTATATTTTTTCCTTTTGCTTCATACAATCTCTAGAAAATAAAATATCCAACACTTAAATTTGTATTCTGTATACATCCTTGTATCTCCTTCTTTTGTGCTGATTGCTGACTTGGGAACATGATAAATTTCTGTATTTGATTCTTGTATCAGTGTATATGCGACATTCGACTTAAATATTCCAACTCATGAACAGGGACCATGCAATCCTTCCCAAGCAAGCCTAATTCATTAAGAAAGAGAATTCAAATTACAAAGCTTAGCCCAACCTACTGAACCAATGAAGCACATAATTTTGGTCAAAGTCCCTGACAGACAACGAATTGAAGCACATGATTAAGATTTTACAAAAGATGTAAGAAAATGTGGATGAAATTCAATTAGCTTGGTAGCCATCAACAGCTCTTGATATTATGTAACTTGATGGTACTAATATAAAACACTGAATATAATAACCAGTAAATAAATCTCCAAGCCCAACCTTTGGAAACTGCACGTGACTGTAAATTTTCTATACAGTTAATTTGCACATTCTTTCAAAAGTAACCTGACAACTAACTATAACAATGAATGATTTAACATTTTGGCTATCTTATCTGTCCATATAAATGACTAATATTAGTAAAGAATGTAGGATACTGCAAGATGACAGTATTAATTCCCAAGCAATATCACTTCTTTCACCCAAATTTAAAAGTTGATAAGCATAAGAGATCATTTTTGTAAGTTGCACTAGACCCAGAAGAATGTATATCAGCATTATTAGAAAAATATTAGTTAACAAACATAGAATCCATAATGTTTCCCAAAAGCATTGCATGACTGGGATTTTATGCACTTTTAAATACTTCAAATATAGTTAAGCCACTAGTTAAGTTAATGTTCAAATGATGAATTATTTAGAAAGGACCAGTCAACTATGTCTTCATACCTTCTCCAACTAATTATGGTGTTATTTACTGATTACAAAAAATATTCAGAAGGGAAAGGAAAAAAAACAAAGAAAGAAGAAAAGGCATAATATCTCTCAAAGAAAATTACTTAAAGTATGTAAGATGAAAGAAATCACTGATAACAACCTGAACAAGATGTTCCCATCACAGGCATATAGACTGTCACTGGCACTGCAGGAATAGCCACCATCTGTGTCTCAGAGGAACCCGGACTAGTTAAGTGGTTGCCACGTCCTGGAGTTGAGCCAGCTTTGGCTGCACTAGAAGAATCCTGGTTCTGCAAATTTAAGATGCAAACTGAATAATGGTGCACAGAGAAACTAATGTACAAAAATTCAAAAAAGAAAGATAACAAAGAAAAATATTCATGTCAAAAGGGTGCTCTGCTCAAACTTGCAGTTGAAGTTTATTTTCTATTTATGCTTATAATATATTGGGCAGACAGTATGAATTCAAAATTATTATATTTCTTGATATAGAAGCATTGTGAACACTAGTCCTCAAAACACAACATAACAAAGACTGAATTTCTTTTATTACAGTTATCGTGCCAATGTTCAGAATACTAGGTCACACAATTCTTAGAGGATTTGATCAAATAAAATTACTGACGCATCACAATTTTTTTTAAAAAAAAAAATACTATATATGTAAAAACATGCACATATATGTGTTTGTGCGTGCGCATACGTCTATGTATGTGTGTGTGTGTGTAAATATATACGTTATCTTGCCAAATAAATATCTAGTCAAGTCTTACCACATATTCCATATCCGCATAATAATTGTCTACAAAATGTATGTAGCATGATGCAGACTCCAAAATATGAAACACACTAGTAGCTATATTCAGCTCACTTTTACATTAATGGAAATGATCATAAATAACCAACAACTATGCAATCATGAATTGCCCAATTTCTTGAAAGAATTGTATTATTCCTTTCGTGAACAAATTTAGAGATGACCTTTTACAGCATGTTCAAGAATTCTCTCAAAATAAAGTAGACAGGAAATTAGCAATTATATCAGTGAGCAAGAAAACCTGAGATTTCTGGACACTGGCATCAAGCTCCACATCTCTATCGACTATTTGCACTGCCATCATCCTTTCTGCAGGCAAACCAGAACGTTCTTCTGATCCATTTCCAATCAACCCATCCGTAGATGGTGTGGAAGGCAATGATTGTTTTAGTACACTGACAGCATTGGCAACATTTAACACTTGAGTAGCATGCGCTGTATGAAAACCATCTGATGAACCATGCAATAACTGTCCATTTGCTATGTTGAGGATCAATGGGACCTGAAAAGAGTGAGCAGATGAACTTGAATCACTTGGTGAACTAGATGGTATTGGCTAAAAATTAACGCGCTGGTGAACATACTTGAGTTCTTGTGCTGTTATTACCTGCTTGACTTCATTCAAGCATTGCAAGTCTTGCAAGGCTTTTGTTTGTGCTGGATGGGCAACAAGAAATGCTTGTTTAGCTCCACCAATAGGTAGTGCTTGCTGTGCAACAGTAACAGCACCTCTTTTGGCTGCAGCAACCTTCTCCACGGCCTCTTTCAGAGCAGACATTGCCACATTGTAGCTGTCCTCAGTTGCAGCCCCTTCTTGTGCATACTTTATGGCTTCGTAGCATAACTGGTTGTACAGGACAGTTAGTGATTCTCGACTTGTGCCTTGTATTCCAGCACAGGATTCATCAGTTACCATCCCATTAGGCTTTGCAATTGCTCCTTGCAAATTTATGACTTTTCCAGCATTGCTATGTGATTCGAGATGAGGCATCTTTAAAGATGTGAGAGCATGATTATGCTCCTTCTCAAACTTTGTGACAATCCATTTGCCAGAGTTTGCCTTCTTTACAATAATCATAGCTTTACATCCTATCCTTGTTATCACTCTAGGGCGCTTGGTTTTCCCTTCATCAGTAATCTCATTCTTTACCCGAACTTCACGAAAGCCTTCCTTGGAACAAACAATCTGACGAGAAATAATTGAATTATCACGTCTCGAACGGCAATACTTGCTAATACGTGCACGAAAACCCATGTGTCTGGCATAGGTTATGTAGAAAGCCTTTGCAGCTTCTTCAGAGTCAAACTCCATCCCCTCACATGGTTCCTGAACAGCACCTCCATCACTGATGTATGATTGTACAAGCAAATCATCATCCCTGCGGACTGTCCTGACCTCCACTTTTCGTGGAGGCACCGGCCCATGGTTATGCTCCTTTACAAATTTGGTAACAATCCATTTCTCAGGTCCTATTTTTTTAACCATAATCATTGCCTTACAACCAACCCTTGTGACTGCTCGCTGCCGCTGTCTTCGTTCATCAAAGAGACCTTCATTAGCACGAGCCTCACGAAAGCCCTCTTTGGAACATACAATTCTCCGAGAAATAATAGAGTTGTCACGCCTTGACCGAGTATATCTACTGATACGGATGCGAAATCCTACATGCCTAGCATATGCAGCATAGAATGCCCTTGCTGCTTCTTCAGATTCAAACTCCATGCCCTCATATGGTTGCAAATCCATAACACCCCCAGATGCAACTACTTCTCCCTTGACAGGACTTTGCAACATTTTATTGTCTTCATGCACAGAAGGCTCGATATCCATGATAACTTCTGTTTTACCATCTTCTGACTCAATATGGGATTTCACTAATTCATCTTCCATCCTCAATGTCCACTGCCACACAACATTCTGTCAGTTAAATTAAACCAGATTAGCTTGATTTGCGAAAGAAAACATTAAATTCATCGGAAACGTTGGCAATTTGGGTTTGATGTTTTATCAAGGCACGGTTAATTGGTTGCTCATGGTAGAAGACATTAAGACTGAAATTTTCAAATGGGGATTGTACATGAATTTATACTAAATTAAGTCACCAATCAAGGATGACAAATTTTTGGGTAAATATTAAATAAAAATTAACGACATCACCAAAGTATATAAATACACCAAGCAACAGACAACAAGCATGCATGAAGCAACCATGTCACATAGTATTAGTAGCAGCAATATATAAACCACCAGAATTGATTGATAACCTAACTGTCTTTTACAGACAAGTCATAAAGTTCCTAAATGTTTCACAAAATATCATGGATTACAATATAGATAATGAATTAGCTCAATTATCTGGCCCGAATTCTGAGACACATTCAGCAATGAAAATTCCGTAACAACTGGAGGTTTCTTCAACATTTCACAGTGTCATGGCTAAACATCACAAATATATAGTACGAACTATGAAACATGAATTAAGGCAAGCTCAGGAAGTAGCAAGTATTGGATTCTAGCTAAGCAAACATGCTTACTATTTTTAAATGATATCAGTACCAAATCTGCATCGATACTTCTGAGTTCACATGCCATCTGTAAATGCAATTACAATTGAATCAAAAAGGAAAATCCATATGGTAGTTCCATTCGAGCAATCCAAATTCAATCAAAAACTGAAAACCTCGCAGAGCATTTAAGCCATCTCCTATTGCCCATCTTCCATCTGAATCACTTAGGAAAACACCAGCATTGCTCAAATGAGCCCTGTCTGCAGATTATGGTTGAAAGCGTCCTATTTATCACGTGCAAGTGATGTTACCCAGAACCTTCTATTTAGCCTAGAGTATCCACACACGACAATTGAACGAGGATCTTGGTTGCTAACACGAACACAAGTTTCAAAGTATAAATTGTTAGATACTTGAACGAACATACACCGCACTCGAGACACGAGCCTGAGTCCATTTAGCATATCATGCATGATAGTACGTTCATTAAATCCACTCTCTATACACATACAGAAGGAGAGTGGCTTAGTCAGTGTGATCAGATGGGTTTCAGTACCCGATCTTAATTCCAAGAACTTGTCCTTCAAAAACATAAACAAAAGTCAAAATTTTGGGAAGGTTGCATCAAAATTCAAAATTTTAAAAAACCAATCCAACAGTTCCTCGCCATGTATGCATAAAATAGCGGACCTTTTCAACAGACCTTTTAAAAGCGCAAACAAACGAAAATAACTTTTCAAAAAATTAACAGACTTTGATCAGAGTTAATAGCAGAACTAAACATGGTGACAATTCGAACTCGGATCAGACCAATTACCTTCGGTTATTACTACTCGAACTTCTCCCGGGAGCTAAGGACACGAATCCATCACCCCCAGACGGAGGGAAGACATCAGAGCCCTAGTTGGCTTGGCTATGGATCTCGTGATCCGCGAATGAAGGAGTTGTGGCATTGGCGAGGGAAATCTCTTGGATCAGAGGAGATCAGAGGCCATAGAAGAGAAGGGGAGGAGGGTATCACTGGAGATTAGGGATTGCAGGGCTTCGATCGGTCGGAGTGAAGGGAGAAGAGGAGGTGAGGGAGATTGGGGTGGGGTTGTGGGGTGGCCAAGTGGGGCAGCGAATGGACGGTGCTGGACGGAGATCTCGATAAAGGAAAGGAAGATAGGTCACGAATTCATGGTGGTGAGATCGACGGGGCCCACCATATGCTGGAATACACCGGAACTCACGTGATCCGCATTTAACGGTGGATGTTTTAGTGAAATAGTTTATTTTCCTTCCTTAAAGTTACATTTATCCAAAGACGAGCAAAAATCGAATTTGAACTAATCCGTGAAATCAAATATTTGATTTAATTTAATTTAAAATTTAATTTAATTTAATTTAATTAATTTTTGATATATAAAAATAAATTTTGATTGATTCAGATTTATCAATAAATAAAAATAGTTTCAAATCGAATTGGATTGACTTTAATAAAATGATATCATTTTGATTAGGATACTGTTTATATTGGAGTATTAATGTAATAAAAAAAATTTCTAGATTTATAATGTTGTTTATCAATTTAATTTTACGTTGATTAGTCTTAAATTCTAAATGACTTACTTACTGGATTGTTTATTTTTGTTGTAATATATTGGGGATCTTTATCTTAATTTTTAATGATGATATTTGTTTAAAAATTTTATTTTGTTGAGTGACAATACCTGTCAATTTAAACTATTTTACTTCATAATTTTTTTTGATCGTACTCTTATATGAAAAAAATAAATCTTCATAAATCATAAAAAAATTGATAAACTAAATTAAATCAGACTGTTTAAACTATGTTGGTTTGATTTGGTTTCACTCTTTTATTGATTCGATTTGATTTTTAGAAATGCTAAATTGTTTAGAATTGATTCGACTTAGATTTGAACATGAGATCGGTCCAAATCAGACCATGCTCATATATATCCAGTGCTAAAATAAGAAAACTCTATATTAGTTCTAGAAAGATGTGAATATAAATAAAATATTAATTATATCAACATATTGATCATCTACTTATGGATATAGGTTGGATACATTTAATATAAATTAAATTTTGAGTAGAATTCTACGATAAAAAGCTAACATAAATGATATAAGAATATAATTCACTGTTTTGGATAGAAGTTATGTGAAGATTTAAGACATAATTATTCACTCACGTGAAAGTTGACTTGGCCAAGGATCATAATCCTAGCAATCAGTTTAATCAAATCTCTATTAAAATATTAAAAATTAAAAATTATTCAAAATAAAATATAAAGATAAAAATTTTAATAAATTTTTATATTTAATTTCCATTGTTGCTCTTCAATTATAATATAAATAAAAAAATAATCATGAATAATTTATATTTTAAGAGGTTGTAAGAAAAAATGTATATAGGACTGTGTAGGTTTTATTGATACTTTGTAAATATTTTTAAATAACAAAGTTCCAAAAACATCATGAAGAATAAAATAAGGTACCAGTATTATTATCTTTGTAAAAATTATTTATTTTATAAAAAATAATTATTAAATGTGAAATATCACAACATATTTTAAATAACTTTAGCTAATAACTATGAATATTTTTTAAATAAGTATAATAAACTATCATCTTTTTTGAATCTTGTCTTTATGGTTGAATTTTTTTATCTAGGTAGAAGGTTAACAGAAGATCTAGTTTTGAAAATTTTCTTAATATCCGGATTCAAAATTGAAACTATTAAATTTTTGAATAAAATACAGAAATAGATATCCAAATCTTTATTTCAAAATTTTTTAATTTTGATAGGATTCACAATCATGGAAGAGGTTTCTCAGCAAAAGTCCAATTTTCACATAGCAAGTGCTGGTCCAAATTTTTTTTTTTAATTTGCTATTTTGATATCTATGTTGGTGGGGATTGGGATCAAGTGGGTTAGTCCCGATGGGGCTGGGGCACCAAAGCAACGGTCAAGGTGCTCAGGTGACCTGTGTTTTGCTGATTGGGAAGCAAATGATGCTTTACAAGTTTTTGTAAGGAAGATTAAGGACGCATTGTATGAAAAAAGAGCAAACCCCTTTAACAAATATAAATTTCAGGCCTTACGGGCAAAGAGAAGGAATAATACGTAGAAGAAAGAGTTGAAGAAAAGAAGCAAGGTTATAGTAGTAAAAGGGATAAAAAAGGAGGGTGGATATGGGGGTCTTGGGGGGGGGAGAGAGAGAGAGAGAGAAGTTGGCAGCAAGGTGCCATGTATTTTAGTTCCATTAATTTGTGTCACTATTCCATGTTAAAGTGTTGTGCAACACCTAATTAGAGGCAAATAACTAGTTTGTCCACCCCCACCACCACAAACCAACAAAAAAAAAAAAAAAAAAAAGGTTCTCTGAACCCACATTATCCTCAAAATGCCTACCTAGAAGTGATGCATATTCTTTTCTGGTTGTCAACTCTGAGCCTAGAGCACCATTTGTATTAAGACGAAGTTCCAACTTTTGCATACCTAAATGAGTTTGTAAGTGGAAAATGAATCAAGTGCTCATCCTTATAAACACATTTTGCTTCTTCATTTTCCAGGTAACAAACATTCCACTAACACTGGTACAATAAGTAGATAGCATAAGTTTGTCATGTATCTCAAGGAATTCTCAAACAACATAACCATACGATAGGATTATTCTATGGTGACCATCCTCAGAAAAAATGACTCCTTTGTACAATGATCACTGTCTTCTATGTTTGTTTCTGTAGAGAGTGTGTAAACCAACTCAACAGCCACTATACCAACAAAGGACATAATCTAGTCTAGTGATGGTCAAATAGATTGATCGCCCCGCACAGGACAGATATCGACTAACATTCCAAACGTTTCCATCATGTAGCTAAATATGATTGATTATAAAGTGAACAGGAGACACTCAAAAATTCACCCTAATTGTTTGCTGCATCAAGAAGATCCAGCACATATTTTAATTGAGGAACACTCTGCTTCAACCAACCCACATCAATGTCAAATCCCCATCTTTTGCATATAAAAAAAAATTCTTCTAATTATTATCAAAGTCTTGAATCTTCTCGTCAGTCCTTATTAGAGCTGTCAATTTGAATTGGACCCATCGAATTGGCTTGCCCAGCCATACAAATGGGGCGGATTGGGTTCGTGTTTTAGCAACTCATTTAAAAGCGGGTCAAATAACCTGTCCCATTTGGGTTGGCGGGTCGGGATGGACTGATTCACCTCTTTATATATATATAAATATATATATATATATCAAAATTAGTCAATTACTTATTGACCCCCAAACCTAAATCTCCTTATCCCCTTACCCTTATCCCCTTTCCTTATCCCCTTACCCTTATCCCCTTTCAACGAGAAAGAGAGGAGAGACCGAGAGAGCTGTCGCTGTCGCATTCGGATGCTGTCGGCCATCGCCTAGTTTCCAATGCCCATGGTGTCTCTTCTCTTTTTTTTTGATACAGCCTCAACGAGCTCCTCCGCTCCTCGGTGCCCGCATCGTGACCCCTGGCACCCCCTCCTCCCCCCACTCCTCGACGAGTACATCCCGACCCCTCATGAGCTCCTCCGCACTCTCCAATGCCCGCATCGCGGCCCCCGGCCCCCTCTTCCCTCCCCCTAGCACCCGCATCTCGAGCCCTCGCAAGCTCCGTGCTCTCTGGCACTCGTATCTTGGCTCCCCTCCTTCCCCACTCCTCGATGAGATCCTCCTCTCCAGCACCGTGCTACCCCCTTCCCCCTGCTCCTCTACGAGCTCCTTCGCCCCAGTGCCCACATCTTGGTCTCCTGCGAGGCTACGACTTTCCCTACGGCTGCATGCACCCTGGCCCGACTCCCGCACCCCACCCCAGTCCCCACCCTTCACGCCCCTTCCCGATGATGTGCCCCCCACGGCTACCGCACTCACATCCCCCCTCCCCCAATCCCTGGTGGGGTCCTCTGCCCTTGCTCCCTCCCAACCCCTCCACCCAGCACGACAGCAAGTCCACTCCATGCCCCCATCCCTCCACCCGAGCTTCTCCACCCCCACTAGCACTATCTACAGAACCCTAACAACTTGATTTTTGTGTTATTTTATTATACATGTAACTATTTGAATCTCTTATTTATATTTTTGTTTTGTTTGATTGTTGTCTTAATTGATTTTTTTTTATTGATTGATAAATTATCAGTTTGGTTCTCTATTGTGTGGATATGTGGCTAATTATTTGCATCATGACTGAGTCTATGAGTACAATGAATCAAGTTGTAAACGTAGATAGTGATGAAGTGCCTGAAGAATCCAAATTATATAATAAAAATGAAACTGAATTTAAGGTTGAGAAATCAAATAAGAGAGCAAGAGAATATTCTGATGTTTGGAATTATTTCATAAAAATGAAAAAAGACAAAGATGGTGTAGAAAAGGTAGCTTGTAATGGATGTGAAAGATAGTATAAATGTAGTAGAAAAAATTATGAGACCTCTTTTATGATCCGTCATCTTTCAAAGTGTCTTATGAGAAAGCTTCATGATGTAGGACAAATGATAATTGATGCAAATAAAAAACAAAGATCTAAAAAAATAGATCAAAAAGTTTCTCATGAATTATGTGCATCTGCCATTATTTAACATGATTTGCCCTTTTCATTTATTGAGTATCCTGAGATTAGGACTTGGGTGAAGTATATCAATCATGATGTTGTTTCTATTTCTAGAAACACTGTTTGTAGTGATATTCAGAAATTTTATTTGAGGAAGAAAGAGAAATTGAAATAACTCTTAGCTAAGATTCTCAATAGAGTTTGCTTGACTTCTAATGTGTGGACTGCATGCACTAGTGAGGGTTATATTACTTCGACTGCTCATTATGTTGACGATGGTTGAAAATTGAATAGTAAAATTCTGAATTTTGCTCATATGCCTCCTCCATACTCGGGGGTTGAATTAGCTGTAAAGTTGTATGAATTTTTGAAGGATTGAAAAATTGAGAACAAAATTTTTTTCTCTGACTCTAGATAATACCTCTAGTAATAATAATATGCAAGATAATTTGAAATAGCAGCTTTGTTTGAATGATAGTTTATTGTGTGGTGGTGAGTTTTTTCATGTACGGTGTTGTACTTATATTTTTAACCTCATTGTTTAAGAAGGATTGAAAGTAGCTAATGATGCTTTGGTTAAGAATAGGGAGTCAAGTATGTGAAATGTTCGGAGAGTAGGATGCAAAAATTTGATGAATGTATTAAGCGGGTTGGTGGTATTGACACTTCTACTAGCTTACATTTAGATGTGTTTATCCTTTGGAATTCCACATATTTGATGTTGAAGAGTGCAATCAAATACAAAAAAGCTTTTGCTTCTCTCCAATTGGTTGATAAGAACTATAAATTTTGCCTTACATCCTTTGAGTGGACAAGAGGAGAGAAAATATGTGAGTTTCTAGAGCCATTTTATGAGACTATCTACTTAATTTTTGGTTCTTCTTATCCTACCTCCAATCTTTATTTCATGCAAGTTTGGAAGATTGAGTACTTGTTGTTGGAAAATAAAAGGAATGAAAATATGATGATAAGTGAAATGTGCAAGAGGATGAAAGGCAAGTTTGATAAATATTAGAGTCAATATAGTGTTGCACTTATATTTAAGGCTGTTCTTGATCCACGCATCAAACTTACGGTGTTGAAGTACTTTTACTTAAAGATTGATGCATGTAAAGCAAAAGATATGGTGAAGGAGATGAGGACAAAGTTGAACAAGCTTTTTGAGCAATATGCCAACTCCACAAATACATCGGATAGTTCTTCCCAATCTCCATCCATATCACATGCATATATGCCAATGTCAAGTGGAGGATTAATCGGAAACAAAAGCAAAAAAAATACTTGATGTAAGTGTCTCATCTTGTGCTCTTTTTTATATTTTTTTTTCATATTCACATTTATTTTATTAGTTATATATCTAACTTATGTTTGTAATTGATGTAGAAAATTAAAATATTTGAGAGTCAAACTAAAAATGCTAAAAAATCCCAATTGGATCTCTATTTGGAGGAGCTGAAACTTGAATTTGGATTATATGAAGAATTGGATGTATTGCACTATTGAAAGAGTCATAAGCATCGGTTTCCAATTCTTTCAATAATAGCATGTGATGTTTTAGCTATTCCCATTATTGCTGTTGTATCGAAATCAATCTTTTCTATTGGTGCTTGAGTGCTCAACAAATATAGAATAGCATGCTTCCAAAGAAAGTGCAGGTTTTTCTTTGTACTCGCAATTGGTTGCAAGATTTTATTCCTAATGATAAGCTTGTCATGTGCTTTAGATGTTATTTGATTTTTGCTCCCTGCTACTTTTTTTGTGGCTGATTTCTTATTTTTGGCTTATGGTACTTGTAGATGAAGATGATGATTCAGTTATGAAAGTGAAAATATCTCTTTCAAAGAAGGGTTCTAATGTTATTGAAGAGATAATTGATAAAAGAGGAAGAGGATGAAGAATTGAACGATGAGGACCATAATGATGATATGGAGGATAATTTTTTGAGATTTTGATTTGCCTCTAAATTAGTTTGAAAATTAAAACTTTAAGTCTTTTACGTTTGAGTTATATTAAGTATTTAAGTTTGATAATTTTATTTTATAACTCTAAAAATTGAGATGTGAAACTTTGATAGGTTGATTTGAGCTTAAATTGCACATGAAATTCTATTTATATTACTGTTTATAATTTTTTTTAAAATTTTGGTGGGTTTGTCCGTTTAACCTGTGGCCTATAGCGGGTCAGGTCGGGTTGGGGTTTTTCCAACCCGCCAGTTAAATGGATCAGTCCGTCCCGACCCGTTTAGAAGTAGGTCAGGGCGGGTCAGCTCATCTTTACAGCTCTAATCCTTATTAACTAGGGATGGCATCGGACCGGATTCGGAATAAGTTTCTAACTATCTAAATCCAAACCTAAATACCCAGTAATCTATCCAAACCCAGTCCAAACACTATCGAGATTGGATTTTTTTTGCCCAAACACGTCTCAATCGGGCATCGGCTAATTCAAATTTATCCGGTCCAAATTCAATTGAGTCACATTGAGCATTTTTTTTTATTTCTATCAATTTTAAAATTATACTATCATTCCACAAATCATACCTATCTTAAACAAATAAAATTCAATAACACTTAGTTCCATATTCAATCAAAATAAAATTCAAACTACCTTAAGCGAATAAAATTCAATAATACTTAATTCAATAACACTCAGTTCTACATTCAATTTAAATACAATTCAAATATAATACAATTTTAACAGATCTAGACATTCAACACTAGCACTTAATTTCAATACCTCTGAAGGGAAGGAGGGAAAGAGAGAAAGGGGGGAATTCAAATTGCAAAATTAAAAATTCAAACTCAAATTTAAATTACAGCGGACATAGGGATCATGTTGGCATATCTAATGATTGTATGAATTAAACTTGTTATCAATAATCGATATTTAAAATTAAAATTTAAATTTCAAATATACCGAAAATGGTAATCATGTTCGTATATCTTGTGATTGCATGAATATTTTTTAATTTTTGTTTGGCTAGAATACTTTTCATGAATAAATTAAAATTTTGTAAGTAGTAGGTCATAATTGATAAAATATATTTACTATAATATATATATATATTAAAATACTAAAATAGTTCGGACCGGATTCGGATCAGGTATCAGGTCGGGTGCATAATTAACCAATTTCGGTCCAAACTCAAAATTAAGCATTCAGATTTTATCCAAACCCAATCAACGTGTTGACTATCCGACCCCATCGGGTTGGATCGGGTTAGGTATCTATGGATTTAGATTTTATTACCATCTCTATTATCAACATTGCATCATCAATGAATTTTTGAAAAAATTGTAATTTTCAAATATCCTCTCTTAACCAAGATTATGTAGTAAATATGACTATTAAGATAACTATAGTTGTTTTTGCTAATCTAAAACAATCGAACAAATCTTTCAAAAAACTTTCAAGGCCAAAGTAGTTCTGCTTTGTTTGCATACTCCGGTCATAACCTCCTTGAAGTTTTAAGCCCAATGAGGACACATATAAACTGCTTCTTTAAGGACTCCATGGAAGAAATATACCTAAATCCAGTTAATTCATTCCAAGTTCATATCAACAGCTGTTCGAAAGAATGATGTTTTAGTTGATTTTTCAACAAGTGAAAACATCTCAGAAAAATCAACTCCATGGAGTTGAGAATTACCTTTTGCAGCCAGCCTTGGTTTATATGCCTTACAATCCAACTACCAAGCTTCTAAGTTCGATGCCAACAAACATATGCACCCATAGGCTTGTTTCCTATGGAAAGGCTGACAAATTCAAGCGTCAAATCTTTCTAGTGCCACCATTTCAACTCCATTTGCTGAACTTGGATTACGCTTCTGCTCTATCTCACATTTTGTATGACTGGAACTTGATATAAAGAAGTGAACATGACAAAGGGCTAACAAATGTGATGCTCTAACTCAACTTTCTTGCCATATAGCTCAAACCACATTGGTCTATGCATTAACTTATTGGTACAAAATCTTATCAATTTGATCATAGCATAATTTTCTTACAGAAGTTAATATTGAGAAGGTGAAAGGTTAAGTGTGGGTAGTTTAAATTTTCACATTGTTTAATAACAAAATAATAAAAGGATAATTATACATGCTATCTACTAGGATAAGAACAATATATGACACCTAATACTTCAGCACAATCTTAATTTTTTATAGCATGATCAAGATGCCTGGAGACACCATACAGGCTAATGGAGAATCACCAAAATAAATCTGAGTCCCAAAACATGTCTTCTCCAGGAAAAGAGGGAGTCTTCCCTTTATCAATCTTCAAGATAACTATTCATGCAACCGCTCATACAGAATAGTAGTAACTTCATTTACAGAAACTTTTGCTTGTAGACTCTAATAACCAATATGAACAAACAAAAAAAGTAAATAGAAAACTAATCCCAATCAGGTGTAAGATTGTTCCTAGGCTTCAAGAAAGCTGCTTCGGCAGGTTTAATATTACAGAGCTTTATATTGGCACTGTTGAGTTGTTATTAATCATGCCATATGGGCCTAAGGATTTCAAATTACAGGTCTCTAAATTGTCGATTGTTAATGAATCGAGAATATATTATGTAAATTAGAGCTATTTCTACTCTCATCGAAACTTCTTAAACAAACATGTTGAACATAAAATCAGAACTAAAAGTGAGGACTCCTTAATAAACCCAATTTTCTCATCGAGCAAGATATCCACATCAATTTCATGCTGATCCACTGAATCTAATGCTGGTTGAATCATCAAGATAAACCAACAAAGATTCATGAAAGCAGAGCAACAATTGGGTCTATAATGTCTTACAATTAATGAAGTCTATAGTCAAATCAGATCCAGGGATAGTTGCATTCAGCTAGGGAGTTCCAGAAGCCAATTTGTATTAATAAGAACAACCCATGTCGTACATGATGGTTGAAAGACAACTAATATGAATTTGAGTTAAATGGTCTGAAAATGGAAGGGAAGAATTGATGGAAGCCTAAATGGAAGAGATAATAATGGATTTCACAAAGCTGCCTTTTATGGGCAAGTTATACCATATAGGAGCAAATGACAGCATAAAGTTCATGTAAGCCAACAAAAATATCCAAAACAAGCCTTGTATGGTTGTGGTATTAGCTGGCAATGTAAGAACTGAAAAGAAACCAACTAAATATAAAGCATGATCACCATATAATACCGAGTTTCTTCAAAAAACATCAATGATTGATTTAGTGCTTGAGCGAGGCTAAGCTCTATGAATTATCTATCAGCAAGTTACACAACCATAAAAGAGAGTCCAGTATACTTCGAAAAAGAGATTAACAGCATCCCATATTTTGATGCCTTGTCAGTTTGTTGCAGAGAGGTTAAAGGATAAGTACCACCTAAACGGTCCTCACTCAAGTTACCACTGCAAGAGCACAACCATGACTAAGATGCAGCCAGCATGGGAAGTGTTGCAACAATAGAAGTTTGTAACATCTGGTACATTGGAGACCTGCTGCTCTGTAGCCCATGTATCAGCATATCTATAATACATTTACGAGCTTTGACTAAGCTGACCAAACTCCGACGAATCCATTTGGGAGAAGAAGCAAGTTCTAGCTCCCTGGATGACGGTTCCTCATCTTTATCCTCCTCATAATCACCATCACCAGCGATAAATTCATTGTGGTTTGCCAGCTTCGGTTGAACAGATCAACACTCCGAAGCATTTTGTTTGCGAGAAGAAACAAGTTCCAACTCCGTAGATGTAGGTTCCTCATCTTCATCCTCCTCAGAATAACCATCACCAGTGATAAATATGCTGTGGTGGTGAACAACCATGTCGTTCACCTGCCTCACAAACTGCCCTCGAACTCTTCGCCTTTTTTCAGCAAGATGTTTTCGATTGACATATCTAATTTTCTTGTTGAAACATCTGTCCTTTCTTTTCCTCCGGAACTTGATAAGTGATGTAGCTCTTCTTTTGGTTCAACTAGATTTCACTTCAGGTGTAGATGACCTTGCCATTGATGACATATGTGTGGTGGAGGTGCCTAACCTGATTGCAAATTTAACCCAACTGGATGATACGAAAATGATGGCATCATTGGCATATGAGGACCCTGAGGAAGAACATTATACTGAGGCAGCAAGGGCGGTGCGGTATGCGCTTGCACATTGTTCAAACCATCCTGAAATATTTGCATAGATTGGGGTATCATATTCTGCTCCATCATCCCTCGATAATAAAATGGTAAATGGAAGATGAGTAATTCTTTGTGTACCATACGTGCGGTTCAATAAAATTAATATAAAACACACCATCCAATCAATTAAAATACATAACGCACTTAATAATGAAATAAATATTTGATACCACTCCGCTCTTTTTTTCTAATTTTTAGCGATGAAAATGTAGTTTCCTCTATAGAATAAAAAAATAATATTATTATCAGGAATAGATTTATGTATATCCAAGGGGTGTCTAGGGACACCCCTCGACTTTAAATATATATATATATATATATATATGATCTGTATATACATATATTTTTATATGTGGATACTTCTTTTTTAATGTAAGAACATCCTTAGTTTCCACTTCAGAGGTTTGAAGCCCACTAGGCTAGTAGGCCACTGTCGGGTCTACCAACTAAAGCGGACTTTTTTTTTTTTTAACCCAATCACCTAATTCATTAATATATGGGACTGGGACACCATTAAAAAAAGATACCCCTAATTAGCTGGGAACCATGTTTGAAACCCACTAAGCTGACTAGTGGACAGCCTCAGACCTCTTCAACTTTTTTTTCTACCAACCAAAGCCGGTTTTATTTTTAACCAAAATGCCTAATTAATAAATGAACCCTCCCTCCTCCCCGCCTCTCTCTCTCTCACGAGTGACGAATAGACAAGCACGACCACCGACCTTTTTTTTTAAAAAAAAAAACCTATATGCTTACCGTCTAATTAATGAATCAAGTCTCAAGTCTCAATCCTTCCACTTCTTCTCTCTTATCATCTCACGAACGACGAACAGAAGCAGATACAGCTCAACAGTTGCCGCCTCTATCCTCCGACCTCTCTCGCTTTCTTGTATACTCGTTGTAGTTTGATAAGCAGATTATTCTACTATTTTATATCAATTAGAATCAGGTACTTTCTCGACCATATTAATGTTATCTAATATTTATTTATCTATTGACTAGAATTTTAATACGGTTATATGCAATTTTTTTTGAAAAATCTGATTTTGTGGTTTAGTTGATTAATTAATTGATGTTTAATTGAATAGTTAATTGGTGTTTATTTGAATAATTAAATTATAGAGAGATACTTCAAAAAAAAAGTCCCATTATCACAAAGCTCATCTCAATGCCAAGATGGAGCAAGTGGAAGTGGTTCTAATCCTAGTCCTCAACATATTCTGGTGAAATTGAAATTGATTTTGAATCTTCCTGTTGATCCAGCGATGAGAAAAAGAATTTTTGATTGTCATCCTAATAAGCGAGATGAAGTTAGAAAGAGATACCTATAAAAAGGTTCTTATCAACCTCGAAATCATTCTTTTTCATAAGAATCAATTGGAGAAAAATTGTATAGATTTAATCCAAATTGGTTTGATCAATATTCAAATTGGTTGAAATACGATATTAAAAAAGATGTAGCTTTTTGTTTACGTTGCTACTTATTTAAACCTGAAGGAAAAAAGGTGAGGCATATGTTTTTGTTTTGGATGGGTTTTTACATTGGAATAAAAAAGATATATTGGATCTTCATATTGGTTTATATAACAGTTCTCATAATCAAGCCATTAAAAAATATGAAGATTTAATAAAAGAGCGGCAATCCATCTAAGTGGCTATCCATAAATAATCAGAGCAAGTTAAGAATGAATATCAGCTTAAATTGTATGTTTCAACTGTGTGTGCAAAATTTTTATTACATCAAGGAAAACTTTTTCATGGTAATGATGAATCAGAACATTCAAATAATAGTAAAAATTTTCTTAAACTTGTGAAACTTGCTGTCAAATTGAATATGGATATAGATGCTATTGTATTGAAAAATGCCTCGGATAATTAACAAATGATAGCCCCTAGTATCTAAAAAGACCTTGCAAATGCAGTTGCAAAAGAGACAATTAATTTGATCATTGAGGATCTTAGAGATAATTTATTTGGGATATTGGTTGATGAATCTAGTAATATATCTGGAAAAGAATAAATGATAGTTGTGATATGTTATATTGATAAAATAAAAATTGTCAAAACATATTTTATTGGTATTGTACATATTGCTAATACTTGTACTAGGTCCTTAAAAGTAGTAATTGATTCTGTATTCTTGGAGCATGGATTGAGTGTATCTAAAATACAGAGACTGGGTAATGATGGAGCCAGTGATATGCAAGATGAATTCAATGTTATTAAATCTCTAATATTGAGAGACAATGAATCAACATATTATGCGTATTATTTTGCTTATCAGCTTCAACTGACAATTGTAGCTATCGCAAAGAAGCATATTAATGTTATTTGATTTTTTGACTTGGTTTCTCATATAACTAATGTAATTAGAGCTTCTTGTAAGAAGAAAGATATACTTCGTGAGAGGCATGCCATGAGAATTATAGAGCCAATAAGCAATAGTAAAATTAAAATTGAGATGGGGTTGCATCAAGAACTTTCTCTTAGAAGAGTAGGTGATACACGATGGAGATCCCAGTATAAATCACTTTTGAGCTTGATTGAGTTGTTTCCAGATGTGATTGATATTCTCGAGTTCATTTTTCTTGATTCTCGTAATTCAATGCATCCAAAAAAAGCACATTCTCTTATGAGATCATTATGCTCATTTGATTTTACTTTTATTTTATATTTAATGTTGGATATTTTTGAGATAACAGATGAGTTATCAAAAGCTTTGCAAAGAAAAGATCAAGATATTATCAATGCAATGGAACTTGTGAATGTATCTAAGCAAAGATTGCAGAAGATGAGAGATGATGAATGGAATATTCTCTTGGAGAAAGTCTATCAATTTTATTATCATCATGATCTTGATATTCCTGATATGGATGGTGTTTATGTACAAGAAGGAAGATTAAAGCGTAAAGCTCTACATGTTACTAACATGCATCACTATCGTATAGATGTGTTTCATATGGTGATAGATATACAACTTTGTGAGCTAAATAATTGCTTTAATGAGGTAAACACCGAGTTACTTCATTGTGTGGCATACCTAAGTT
This sequence comes from Elaeis guineensis, assembly GCF_000442705.2. Classification (NCBI taxonomy): domain Eukaryota; kingdom Viridiplantae; phylum Streptophyta; class Magnoliopsida; order Arecales; family Arecaceae; genus Elaeis; species Elaeis guineensis. Next base: position 92,408,445 of record NC_026003.2, on the reverse strand, counting down.
CCAAAAATTCATTTAGAGCTTTTGATTCCAAAAATTGATGAAGATGACAGAATTTTATCCCAATAATTTTTTTAGTATTGATATTAGAGCACTTGAGCATCAACTTAAAAATTACATTTTTTATGTGCAATCACATGAAGCATTTGTTGATCTTCAGGGGCTTGGTGATCTTTTAAGAAAGTTGGTGGAGAAAAGAAAACATTTTGTTTATCCTTTGGTATATATGCTTTTGAAGCTTACTTTGATTTTACCAATTGTATTTGCTAGTATGGAAAAAGCTTTTTCTGCAACAAATTATGTCAAAAATAGATTACAAAGTCAAATGTATGATCAATTTCTGAATGATTGTCTAGTAATATATATAGAAAAGTTGTATTTAAAAATATCACAGATGAAATTATTATATACCATTTTCAAAACATGAGAACTCGTAGAGGAGAATTGTATTGAATGTATGTTATTTTAATACTTTATTTTGATGTAATTGTAAGACAACTGCTTTGAATGAATTTTATTTTATTAATAATTTTTACTTAATTATAAAAATATACTATTATCTTGTATACTTCATTATTTTTATTATTTTATGAAATAAAAACTTATCAAAGAGTCACCTCTTAGAAAATTTTTCGAATCCATCCCTAATTATTACTTCTTAATATCTTGTATGATTTTTTATAAATATATATGACATTTTGAGCAATATATATAACTCTTGTATTTTCATGATATCCTGAACAATAGACTTTCTAGTACTTTATATGACTTCCTGTAAATATATATGATATTTTGAATAACATATATGATTTTCTATGAATATATATGATATCTTGAATAATATATATGGCTTTCTAATATCTTATATGACTTTCTATGAATATATTTGACATCTTGAACAATATATATGATTTTCTGTGAATATATATGACATCTTAAATAATATATATGACTTTCTAATACCTTATATGATTTTTTGTGAATATATATGACATCCTGAATAATATATATACCTTCTATATCTTTATATGAAATCCTGTTGGTTATAAGAAGTCATATAAGACATCAGAAAGCCATATATATTATTCAGGATATCATATATATTGACAGAAAGTCATATATATTATTCAAGATGTCATATATATTGACAGAAAATTATATAAGATATTAAAAAATTATATATATTATTCAAAATATTATATATATTATTTAAGATGTCATATATATTCATAAAAAGTCATATAAGTCATTAGGAAGCCATATATATTATTCAGGATATCATATATATTCACAAAAAGTCATATATATTGTTCAAAATATCATATATATTCGAAAGTCATACAAGACAACAGAAAGTCATATATATTATTCATGATGTCATAAAGATAAAAAAAATTATATATATTATTCAGAATATTATATATATTCATAAAAAATCATATAAAATATCAGAAAGTAATAATACTGTTCTTTCTTTGATCTATAGAGGGAAGGACATTTTCGTCACTGAAAATTAGAGAAAAAAATTGAGTGGCATTAAATGCCTGTCCCATCGTTAAGTGCGCTACGTGCTCCAATATGATTGAATGGTGTACTCCACATCAATTTTATTGCACTGTACATGGTGTATAAAGACTTTCTCAATGAAAGATTGATGGAACATTGGAAACATCAATTTGGCCCTCATTTATTAATTGTGCCTGTGCATTTGAAAAGGGCATACTATAGATATCAAAATCGTGGATTGAACCTATAATTTCACACATGATAAATCGATAAATAAGTTTAGTTTTATTATAATTTTAAAAAATAATATTAAAAAAGCTATATTTTAAAAAAATCCGATTATCGCATACACCACCATACTTGATTGCAATGGATCGATTCAACCATTTCTCTTTCACTTCATCCAGTGCATATTAGCACGGGGGCTTACTAGGGTGTGCAAAAACTGCAACAATAAGGGCCAAGCAAAGAAAGTCTACAGGACTATTCTATGGCCCCTTACGAGGAGACAATGCACATTTAGCTTGCAGCAATGCGTGGGGGATGACAGCTTGCCAATGAGGAAAAAAGACAAAAGTGGGGAGGATAGACGAATGGGGGTGAGGTGGGGGAAAGGAAAATGGGAACATATCCTACCGTATGATCGAGTCACCATGTCGCACGTTGAGCATGTCCTATCATTCGATCGAATCACCACGTCGCACCCATGAAGATTGCTTGGCAGCTCGACTAGACTTGCTTTGCTTATAGTTCTAGGTAGATGCTTGTCTGAATCTGGTTTAGTCATTGGTAAATCAAAAAGAAACCATAATTTGATATTTAAGGTTTTGATTATTTGATTTAGTGTATTCCTAAATTCAAGTTTTGAAAATTTAATTAGTTTAAAAATTTTTGTTCAGATCATTGTTAGATTGATAGTATCTAGATTGTCGTTTTGTATTCGTGTGAAGTCAAAATATACACGTCCAGCAAATTGTCATGTATCTCTTGTTGCTTCTTTGGATTTAGAGCAATGGACTTGCTCTCTATTTGGTAGGAAAGATGGATGAAAGACAAAACATAGATGAAAGAGAAGATGGATGAATAGATAAAAGATCTATCATCTCTCATATATTTGATAAAATATGAAAGGATGGATGTGAATGACTCCCTTCTCTATTTGATATTGGAGAAATGAAAAGAATGATGAATGATGTTTATATAATATTTTTACTAAACTATTCTTTGATAAAAAATATTATTATTATCAATTTATAATATTATTTATATTAAAGAAGTAGAGCAACATATAAATATAATCTTTATAATTTATAATTACATAAAAATTATATAAATATTTAGTTTTGATAAAATTTAATTAAATAAATAATTTTATAAATTAATGATATATGAGTTAATTTATTTATACATATTAATTATATAAATAGTAAATTAACTTATAATTTAATTTAAATGATTAATTAATTTTATACAAATAGTTAACTAAAAAAGTAAATATAAATAGAAAAATAGAAGATAATTTTAATTATTTACTTATAATTATAAAAATTATATATTAAATTTAAAATAATTAGTAACAAAATTTAGAATAAATTATAGAAACATTCTTTCAACTTTAATCTAATTTCACTTATATTCTCTCGACTTTAAAAATATGTCTAACTAGTCCTTTGATTTTTTGAGATG
>NC_026003.2:92387533-92405156 GCF_000442705.2 Elaeis guineensis | reverse complement strand
GTAGGAAAGATGGATGAAAGACAAAACATAGATGAAAGAGAAGATGGATGAATAGATAAAAGATCTATCATCTCTCATATATTTGATAAAATATGAAAGGATGGATGTGAATGACTCCCTTCTCTATTTGATATTGGAGAAATGAAAAGAATGATGAATGATGTTTATATAATATTTTTACTAAACTATTCTTTGATAAAAAATATTATTATTATCAATTTATAATATTATTTATATTAAAGAAGTAGAGCAACATATAAATATAATCTTTATAATTTATAATTACATAAAAATTATATAAATATTTAGTTTTGATAAAATTTAATTAAATAAATAATTTTATAAATTAATGATATATGAGTTAATTTATTTATACATATTAATTATATAAATAGTAAATTAACTTATAATTTAATTTAAATGATTAATTAATTTTATACAAATAGTTAACTAAAAAAGTAAATATAAATAGAAAAATAGAAGATAATTTTAATTATTTACTTATAATTATAAAAATTATATATTAAATTTAAAATAATTAGTAACAAAATTTAGAATAAATTATAGAAACATTCTTTCAACTTTAATCTAATTTCACTTATATTCTCTCGACTTTAAAAATATGTCTAACTAGTCCTTTGATTTTTTGAGATGTTTCGCAAATGGCCTTACTATTTATTTTTATTGTCACATGACTACACATGATACTGTCACTTTATAAAATTACTAAACCACTTTTTCCTCACCTCCTCCCTCCACTCCCCTCCTCCACCATCATTGCTATCTCTCCTTCTCCCTCTTCCTCATCCCTTACTTCCCTTCCTCTTCACCTCTTTCTCCTCTCTATCATCCTCTTCCTCCAAGCCCACTTATGAGCCATCTTTCTCTGTCCATTCCTTGTTGACAACCTCTTCTTCCCCTCTTCTTTCTTCTCATCTACTTCTCTTCTTCTTCCTCCTCCTCTAAGCCTATTCATGAGCTCTCCCCCTCCATGGGGACTCCCTCCACCTCCGCTCTTTTCTCGCTAATGACCCTCCTTCCCCTTCCTCCCCTTTCTCCTCATCTCCTCTTTCTCGTCCTCTTCCTCCTCCAATATCGCTCACAAGAACTCCCTCTTTACGGTGGCTCTCTCCACCTCCATCTATTCCTCCCCTTCCTCCTCATATACTTCTCCTCCTCATCCTCCTCCTCTTCCAAACCCACGCACGAACCCTCCCTCTCTTTAGTGGCTCTCTCTACCTCCATCTCTTCTGACAATCCCTCCTTCCCTTCCTCTTCCACATGCCCCCTTGTCCTTCTTATCATCCACCTCCTCTAAGCCTTCTCATGAGCTCTTTCTCTCCATTATGGCTCCCTTTATCTTTGTTTCTTTCTCGCTAGCTACCCCTCCTTCCCCCTTCTCTCCTTCCTTCTCTCCCCCTACCCCTCCTCGTGCTCCTCCTCCTCCAATCCCACCCATCAAGCCTTTAATGCCATCTTCTCCCTCCATGCCAACTTCCATGATCTTGCCCTCTCCCACCTCCATCCCTTCCTTACCAACGACCCCTCCTATATAAGCAAAATATATTTTCGTTCATTAAAATAACAAACTAACATCATTTGTTGGTAAGTGAATGATATGATTATGTTGGAACATAACAAAAATTCGAAGAACTGGTTTAACACTTTTTAAAATCAAAGAAAAAAAGTATAAACAAAATCAAACTAAAAATGAGTGGATGTTCATGTAATTTACCTTAAAATTTAATAGTATAGGATTGATTATATAAATATAATATATAATACAAACACACACAAAGTGAATGAAAAATTGAAGTATTATAATTTAATTAAAAAAATTAATGAGGGATAATGTTATTAATACAGAAACCCAATCCTCACATGCTCCATCATCCTTCTTGTATCTTCTCAATTTGGGAAGATGCAAATTGGTGATCCTAAGTGAATGAGCAATCCCTCATTTTCATACTTTTTAAAACTTTTTGAACCAAACGATGGACGAAAGTTATCCGCTCTTTTAACTCCATCCATCTTCTCTCTCATGACCTGATTAAAATATGATTGTGTTGTGACATTTATGTCCACTCACTGACAAGAAAATTAGCCCTAATAACACAATAAAGCATCAAAATGAAAAATAAAAAAATAATAAAGGGAAAATTGAGGAGGCATCATAACAACAATATATTGGTTGGAGAAGATTTAGTTCAGTAGTTGAATTTGAGGGAGTCATTGTAGATTTACCCATGCAAGATCTCAACTTGGCTAATGGAGAAGCATCAAGCCCGGAAAAACAATTTAATGATCTGATCTAATCCTTGTATACGTTATGTGGACATGCAGGTCACGTGTGATTATTAAGTATATAGATTGGATAGATAAGACGGTTTCAAAAATGGCTGGAGACCTGAAAAATATCAAGAGGATTTGGCCCAGCTTGCAGAGGGATACCCTGTAGCCTACAACATGGGAAAAGATTAGATTTGCAGAAAAGAAAAAAAAAAAGGAATGCTTGTGAATGTAATGGAGTGCTCAGATGCACTTGCTTCATAATAAGTATGACTCAACAACAGTTCGTCCAAACTTCTCTTGGACATCCTTGGGAGTTTCAATCTGCATGGCAAAGATGAGATCAAGCAACATGAAGTTGTGGACATGATAATCAGTTGCAAGAAAGGAAAATTGGTGAGATTAGAGTCAGGAATATTCAACTTACAGCATTCAGTGCTTTGAAAAGAGCCTTCATGACATTTAGCGGGTTCCTTGAGCCAATGATCTGCAAGAAAACTGAGCATTAATGCCGTCTGCAATCGAAAAGTGACAGGAACACAAGTTTTTCATTAGCAGCAGTGAACCTTTGACTTGACATTGCTGAAACCAGCCAACCGTAGGACAGTTTCAACAGTTTTGCTTGCTGCTGACATCCCACTCCTCATTGGACCAGGCCAGAGGTATACCTAACAGCAGTGTCAACAAAAAGGGATGAACTTAAAACATCAAACCTGACTGACAGACAATAAATTGAATAAGAAAACAGGGTGGATGTGCACCTTGGTTTTCTCATATGTCATATGGATTGCATGAGCAATAGTATGCCCTTCATATCGCTCAATGTAATGAAGATTCTGGAAGCATTTCTCATATGCCTGAGGATTAGAAGGAAAACAGAAATCAGGGTTCTCATCTGTAACCATAACAGACCAAATGGCAAAAGCCCTTAGCATACGCCCATATGAAAAGAGATCTTAAGTTTATCAATATTTCAATACTGTTGAGGGGGGGGTGGGGGATGGGGGGAGTACAAAGAGGCGCGCACACATGAATTTTCCATTACATATGCCAAGTAGCAATCCATGTTAGAGTTCAAGTATTACCTGGATTCTTAAGATAGATTTATGATTCAGGTTAAGTGAATGCATTTAATGGCACCAACTATACAAGCACCTTGGGTCATCACCCTATACCCGGAAGTCTCTATTGTTTTCTTTGTTTGTTAAGCCTTGTTGGGACTTCCTAAATCAAACTGCAATTGTAGTTTATCAACCAATTATGACATCTCTTCTTCCCCGCTTGATGAAAGTGCCTACTATATAAAGGCGGATGCTTAAAATCTTGATTAAAAGGTAGGTGGAATCATTTGGCCCATGCCTCATATCTGTTCTTTTCTTCTTTCACAATATTGGCATAAACTGCAGTGGTGATAAAGTTTGTGAGTTCTAATGCATCCACATAGGGAGTTGATTACAGACTGCAATAAATGTAGAGGGTGATATTTATTAAGTTCAAGTTTACACATCCGCCACAGCCTAGTTTCAATTGCTTGCCAGAAGTGCATGTGACATCGCATTATGAAGATTATGGTTTTTGTTTGCACATGGTAAACCTGTCTAAAACCAATTTACTAATATAGATCTGAGTTTTCTTTTTCTCACTCGTGAATAATATAATTTGGCTCTGAATATCTCCCATTCCACACATGCATTTGCATGTAAATATTCACTAGTTTATGAATGAAATAAAGAAAATAGGGTCCAGCAACAATCAAAGTGAACCAGTGTAAGCTTTGCTACTAGACAATATAGAGCAGCAATTGAGCACAGGACAGCCACTAAAACAAGATAGAGGACGAGTGAAATTGAAGTGTGCTGATTTAAGGTTTTATGCATGCCATGAAAAAAGCACAAAATACCTTATTGCAAAGAAACAAGCTAACATGTTAAACAAGCAAAAACTCAATTCTATTAACATATATGCATTCAAATTTTATAGCTATATAAATCTAGAAAGACTTCAAACTCATACCCTTTGAATAGCAATCTTAGCCGTTGGAGCTTTGGCTTTAGCAAAACCCACAACTCCATGGTAGTTTCCAGTAGCAAGCAATGCAGTGTACTTCACCACTTGCCCTCCCTGAAATAGAAATAAATAAGAAACATAACAAAGAAATGAATCACCTCTAGTCAAAGAGGGAAGTGAAAGAGAAATCACCTTTGTAACTTTACACGTCCGATTTACATCAATTATCTTCACATCAAAGCCCTGTATTGATTGGTAAAAAAAATGACTTGTATATCAAGACAAGGTATAACTTGCAGAGTTGCCAGCAATAAAAAAAAAGAAAAAGAAAAAGAAAAAAGGCAGATTGAAGTACAAACTACAACTGTATCTTTTCAGGAAACTATTTTGTAAGACCATATGCTACAAATAACATGTATAAGAGGATAAACATGTAACAATTTTCCGTTTTTGCTTATTAATGATGAGTATCAATGTAAGAAGAGAGACTTAGATCTTTTGAGCAAAATTCAGAATGCAATGTATATATCATTGAGAAGACATAATATGGCATAATACACACCACCTTTGTATGTCCATATCTACTCATTATGAATGTCAGAACAGGCACGTGGTACAGATTTGATTTGCATGGGGAGGAAATAAAAATAGTGATTGGACTTCACGGGGATGATGCCAATAAATCACCTTTGACCATCAAGAAGAGTTTACGTCACTCAAAAAGATGTAATTATTCATGTGAGTTATTAAAATTTTGGTGGATCAATGGAGGGTAAGGGATATGGGGGGCACTTGACATGGCTAGGTTGATAAAGAAGTATACACGAAAAAGATAACATAGAGAAAGCCTGTAAAGATAAATAAATGCTCTCATGAAAGGATCCTTCCCCTCATTATATTGTTTGCAAAGGCTTAGCTGGTGGATCCAAAGGAACTCCGATGAAACAGCTTCAAATCTGCTCCATGGCTATCCTCACAATACAAAATTTTACCACAAAAGGCATGCTAGTTCATGATATCAAAAAATTCCATTAGTGCCCCAAGTATGTGGCCAATAAATCGAAACTATTTGAGGTTGTCCATCCTGAGTTCTTAAGCAAAAGCTTTTCAAAAATGAATTTTACTCCAAGGGTTCCCATCAGAAAGGACTATTAATCAAAAGTCACAAAAATTTGGACAGAAATAACGAATGCCAAAACCAAGTCCTAACTGAGCATCAAGTTCTTAGCAACTCCTGTATAAGCTAGTATGTTGGGGGCCAGTATGCCCCAAGAATGGCCAAACCAGGCTGGAACAGATTCCGAACTGTAGAAACAGAGAGGTACCACCTGGTATTGCTAGGGATGGGCTGTTAAAGTGTGGTTTTGCTTGTTCTCCACCATTTCAACATGGTGACGACAATCAAGAGAGTGGTGGAGGTGCTTAAACTGGATTTCGCACAATTAGAAATCCAATCTAGCAATTTTACGGCAGCCCAAATTTCTAGCTTGGTTAATGTCTCTCTCCATCCTTTTTTAAATCTTTCCAAGGCCGAGATTAGACCATGGTAAGATTAAAACATGATCACTTTTGCTCAATAGTATCATACATGTACTTTCTTTGCTCACTAGTCAAATCAGTACTAATAGTAGACTCTTTCATATAGAATGTTGGTAATCTTCGGCATTATCATTAATTCAATGATATCCAACAATTTAATTGCATTTTAATTATCAAGTTTTACATAAATATGTTTTGAATGCATTTCTTAATTTTGAGTTAGGTGACATTATGTAATAAACTAGTAATACAAAAAGTTTAGCACATATCAAATAGGATGACCATGGAGAGGGGAGAGGAAGACAATTTGGAGGCCGCCACAATTTTCCGTAGGCATATCGGCTATATCAAAGCATGCTGGTTGATACCCTTTATCAAGACAATTCACAGTATGATGCATATGTATGGGCTACATCCATACAATATTAATGCTTGAAATTTGAATCCTTGGCACATTAATGATACCAATTTTGGGGCTCCTGATGCCCTATACCAACCCATGGTACAACTGTTGTCTCAATACCAACCATGTAACATGTGTTGATAACGAGGTGCCATACCAACCCAACTTGTACCAATGAATTACTGGCACAGGGTCCCTGGTCCTGTACCAAGACTGAAAACATTGATGTAAACCACTCAATATTAGCTTAGCTTAGAACTTAGATGTCCCATTTGATAGGCCAAAAAGGGCCAGCCTGCAATAATCCTCCATTAGTGGAAGAACTCATACTCAAGCTTTTAGTTTCTTATAACAATCCTTTCAGCCTCTTCTTGCACAAACCAAGCAGCTTTAGTTGGCAACTTGTTCACCCACTTCATGGGCAAGGACATAACGGTCAACCACTCTTTGACCAATAAAAGATTCAAGTTGCATGCCACAAGGAATTGGAGAGGATGCAAGCCAGAAGTTGACATGAGAGCAGATAACTTCTTTTGTGGTCATATAGATCTAATCAAAATTTACAAACGAAAAATGTATGTGTCCCAAATTTCAATTGTCCAATGGAATGATCAATTTCTTGTATTGCTTTTTAGCGTGCACAACAAGGATCCTTTCTTTGTGCAAATTACCATTACCATGTTTTTTCTATATATTGACTTGCCCTTCAATTGTACTCAGCTACTATATACCTTGTGGTACTTTTTTTGATCTTTGGATGGATTTCTTCAATTAATGCTCCTGTTCTTTCAACCAGAGTCTTTGTGTCATCAGTACTATGTTGTTTACAGGGAAGAAGCAATAGATTTAGATCACAGTATGATTTGTTTCATTCAAAGAAAAATTTTAAATCTATTAGACAAAGAATTATAAGAGTCAGCTTGGTGCAATATATGCTGCAGACAATCACCAGATTCCAGTAATTTCCCAAGACTTTCATTAATCTTCAATTTGCTCAACTGCTTCTTTATAGTAAAACTATTTCCATTTTCTTAACTATGGTTAGACACCTTGTTATAGCATATTGTATAGCACAGTTGAGTAGCTTAACCCATGAAATGTTGGGACTCCTATTGCTTTGTATTTTTGTAGAATAACCATGAACGGATAAATGGAAAGATTTTGGGAAACGTGAAGGAGAAATTTATGCAATCAAGTACTCTAAACCATATGTAGTTCATCTATACAACCAAGCCTTCCAATTATAAATCTAATAACCTAACAGAGAGGAAAAGGGTATGAGTCAAGTATGTATTTGAAATTGACGAATAAAAATTTCCTAAACATATCATTTACACCACCTTTCATATAATCTTATTCAACAATTTAAGTCCTTGGGGGAGGGGGGCAGTCCTAGCCGTCCCATCCTGTTCTTTTGGGATTCCGACACCAGAGATAGGTGCAGGACCCCGAAACCCACTTCCGACCTCGGTCTCGGCCATCCGTCTTCATCCCGGCCGGATCAGAAGCCGACATAGCTGTCCTGGTCGTGCCCTTTTTTTTGGCCAAATGTCGATGCCAGTGATGCTTTGAATGGGCCATTTGTCGTCGGAGGGAGAAGAATGAAAGAGAAGGGGTACTAACCTCTTCCTTTTTTTGCTGACGAGTTGGCATTGGCATCATTGCCGAAGGGAGCACAGTCTTCTCCCTTTGATTCTACTTTTTCAAGAGGAAATCATGTTGAGAGGGAGGACAACTTAGGAAGGGGAAGGGAGGAGAGAGAGGGGCAAGGAGGGAGGCCGTCGGATTTTACGACGAAGAGCCAAGCCAACCGAGAGGCCAGAGAGGGAGAAGGGAGGTGATAGGACCGGAGGCGGTGGCCAAAGGAAAGGAAATAGGGCCTTCGGGCTCTCGTGAGGCCGTTCAGGATTTAGGGCAAATCCTAGAGCATATGCACGGTGGATAACGTGCAATCAGGAATAGGAGAAAATCATGGGGTAGTGTGGTGTGTTAACAGGCATGGGATTTGACACGGTCCAATTGTACCAAATGCGTGCAACAGGGAGGCCGCACCAAAGGCCTCGTTCTCATCTTACAAAAAAAGAAGGGCTTGTCCTCATGCCCATGACTCCATTTTGCACTAGCACACCGGACTAATTTTATTATGCCCGTGACTTTACTTGATCTTCGTGCCCATGCACTCAATTGTGATATTTTTCTCGGCATATGAATAATTATATATATAAAAGAGTGTCCCAAGCATATACCAGGATGCCCAATCGGGGCATCCCGTTCCGGACAAAAACCGGGACGCTCCCGCCCCACGGGATTAAAACCTTTGATCTTATTTACCCTGCAAAAAAAAGGACATAGATAAGTATGCCCCTAATAGGATTACAGCAAAGCAAATAAAGTGGAACCACACCTTTCAAAGTGTCATGCATTTGCTGAATACCCTGATTACTAGATCATAAAAAGATTAATAGGACCTGTATCAGCTATGAATCAAACTGGAAGGCATGAAGAGCTCCGGGTAAAAGGTCAATATGAGTTGATATGAAAGGGACGGTGTTTTAAGATTATAAAAGGTCATACATCAAGAAAATAAATTGAAAGAGATCCATCTGAAAAGGTTCTGACATTTTAAGTGCATATTAGGTATGGCCTTTCAATAAGGCACTCATTATAAGGACAGAACAGAAAATATTAATGTAAAATTATTCAGAAATGATAAAGGGCCAAGTAGGACGCATATAATCAAGCAAATTTATGGATGGGGATGCAAGCAGACAAGAAGACAGACAGCATCTAGATGCACATATGAAAGTTCTTGATGTAAAAATCATGAGATGACTTCTTGATGTTAAAAAAAAAAAATCTTATATTTTATAATAAATCCTTTTATAAAGCCCCACATGTGAAATTAATGATTGTCCTTAATAGTTGGAAACATCAACATGTTCAGTTTGATGCACTACATTACTTTATCAAGGTGAGAAGTTTTGAATAATCTGTAAGTATGATACTGCAACTCCACAACTAATATGAATTCCAACTAATAATGCTATAAGAATAAATCAACTAGAAAATGACTAAGGACATGTTGGTTGGGTAAAAGTGGAGGAAGTTGAAGTTGCCCGCTTCAGGCACTTCGGAGTTTGGACCCTCCCCCATCCAAAGCCACTAAAGTGGGTTTACATTTATAACCCACTGCACTGGGTAGAAGTCTCACTTCCAACTGAACTACATTTCAGCAGTCACTTCAGGCAACCCAACAGCTTAAAGTGCTCAGTTCTGGAAAACTCCACTTCAGTAGACCCACTTTCTAGAAATCAAACATGCCTAAACGCAATAGAATATTAATGCCCGAAAGTGAGGACATGGTGATTTTGCATAATTTATAACAGGTTGATAGCACTTTATGCTTTTAAATGGACATGATAGAAATTTGGTGATTTGAGATATCTTTGAATGTTCATTTCTTTCCTTACAATCGGTGAAAGATTATTTCAGAAAAAGATAACAACAGCTCTAAGAAGATAATAGAAATATAGGTGATCAAGAAAATAAAAGGGCATACATGGCCAAATGGCAATGCTAAAAGAAAATGATTAAATACAAAATTAATGAAATGGTTGCTCCATTTACGTAAAAGGGATTTAAATTTTTACTAGTTCCAAATTTTGCATATGAGGCAGAAATTTTATATCCTCTTTAAGTCAAGAATCAACCTATCAATAACTTCATGAAACCCTGTACTTCCAAAAGTCTCATCGGATCCCATGAAAAATTAAATTCCATTTATTTAGCAGCTTAATCATTTGCTGGCTGGTCCCAGGAAAACAGCCAACTCTCAACACCTTCAGCAGATCAAATAGGTAAATGGGCACCAAAAAAGGTCTCATAAAAAATCAAGACTGAACAAAAGGTTTGTCTTTGTCTCCCCCACTTCCATATATATCACATCCCTCTCTAAAACAACTTAATCATGAATAAGACACTGACACAAAGATATTGATCAAACGAATGCCTGAATTTTCTAAGCCACCAGTTGGTTCCTCACTTCTTCTATGCCATTTATCTTCCATCCAAAGAATAGATTAGAATGGTCTAACAACAGGGTGTTCCAATGTTCCCCAAGCATGGCCAAGAAATTTCCCTATTCCTGACAACCTTTTCCTCCTTTGTAGAGTAGATAGTAGGAGCCTCACAATATCCTTTTTTTTATAATCCCAGATCAACTGTTCATAAGTATCTATAATTGAGTCATCAAGATGCTCAGTTCTGTGAAGCTAATCTATTTTAACAAGCATAGGCAGCACAGACAAGGAAAGAGAGTATGCCACTGAAAAGTAAAGAAAGAATTTACAATCACTTCCACCCTAAAGTTAGACACACGAAGCAACCATCTTCTAATCATTTAAGGATATAGATGCAAATCTAGTTCCTAGAATAAATTTAGGAAAGCATATTGATCAGTTACAGCACATAGCTTTTATGCACAGCTTATCTGCAACTATACACCATCAGACTGATTATAAATATCCATATGAGCTTTTTAAGTAATTTAAAAATAAAGGGAACAATGATAAGGGCATAATACAAATATACAGAAAGCATACTCCTCAGAAGCTAAATAACTATTTTGCTTGTGATGTAAGCTTCGTAAAGATGCCAGCACTTACTTTTTGATAGAGAGGTCTTCTTTTCTTTTCTGTCAAAGAATTTCTCTCCTCTACCAGCTCTTTGATTTCCTCCTCCAGAACCCTGCCTTTCTTTCCAAATATATGATCCAGTTCTGCTAGCTTCTCCTCAATCCTTTTCTCAATGGCATTGAGTTTCTCCAATAGTAAATCATCCTTCTCTTTTGTTTCAGAGAAATCTTCATCATCTTCCTCAAGACTAGCTCCTTGAATCATTTCCTTTTCCCTTTCAAATCCAGCATTATCCACCAGATCATCAGGAGAACCAACTTGCTGATGTTGGATAACTCCAAAATTTGCAGGATTGTTTGGGTCATAGGCCTCCTTGCACTCCATCAACCTCACAGCTCGATTGAGCTTCTGTAGCAGAATAAATCTGTCCTTTGTTTCAGTGGTTTCCTTCAAGCAATTCATCAAATCACCAATAACCTTGTACTCCAGTGGCAGTCTCAAATGTCGCCGCTCAAATTTGTCAATTTTCGTCATCCATTTATGAGCTTCATCAAGAGTTTCTGTTACATAATTACAAACATGTAAATGAGTTACCACCAAGCAAATATCAGAGAAGATGTAGCCAATTTTACTACAGGGTGCAAAATTCACTAGCAATGCCGGATGAGAGAACAAATGAGGGAAGGCAACTCAAGTCATCGAGATATATTACTATCAGTATAAAAATGTGGGATGCTTGCATCTCATTTAACAATGATGCAAACCAGGAACATTCAGAAAAGAGTAATATAAAGTTATAAATGCCTTGTCTACTAAATGATTCACCTTAGACATGTTCTACATGTATTATTAAACCCACTAAATTCCAATTAACATCGAACATTCTCCCAAAAAGAATGCTGATGAACAGTTACTTTAAGCAACTGACTAAGCTTTAATATTTGAATATCAAACACTCACGATAAGATGCTTAAAGCCAGTCAATTCAGCTACACAGCCAAGAAACCTGCAAGATATGAGGACGTGGAGGTAACACATATTTACAGACTAACGGGAAAAAAACTAGGTGGAATGCAAATGTTCTATTATGAATCAACAACTAAGATGTGAAAGTGTATCGCAAACAACCAGGAATTATGCAGGTGGGAAGGGATTCAAAAAATTTAGTATCACTGTACATCATATTCCCATGCTTGTCTCTTTGCTCGACATCATATGTATCTCTCTCTGCATCATCTTTAACAACACCCTAGGACCTCAAAAACCAACAAGCACCCAGTGCTGAAAACATAGTTGCTGAAAAACCACCGCAGAAAAAGCTTATTTCTAATTGATTCTCACATTTGTTATCCTTAGTTTAATGTCACAAGATTCAGTGATTTGAGCCAATAGAACAAGAAATAGCAACCATAACTATCCTTGCCCCAACTACATAGGCTCAGCACCAAATACCCTCATGCAACATTCACTCTTCTCACTTAATAAAGCCGTATATCAGAAATTAACTTGAAGTTCTTCTAACACTCATTCTTGGATGACTTGCATTCGCAGCTTGTCGGGAGCTGGAAAAACAAAAGTTGCACTTCCTTCCCAACCAAAGAACAAATGATTTAATAAATAAATAAAACTAAAGCTTTGCAAATTAAATGAAAAAGTGGAACTATGCAGCTACCCTTCACGAAGAGAAGCAGACTCGTCCTCGGCACACCCAAACACACACTCGTTTACCCTCCAAGCCTTCAATTTTTCTAATAATAAGCAAATAGGCCATTCAAATGGTCAGGTGTTTGTATCAAAGCGACAAGATTTCTTTCTCCTATCGAACTCTTGCCACAGTGCATCAAGGATTTAATTCCCAAATTTAGAAAAAAGAAATAACAAAAGATGGCATTATTGTTCCTGTACCAGCCTCGGCGAAGTTCTTGAGCAACTCGGCATGCCGCTTGCACTTCTTCTCGAACTCATCAGCGCGCTTCTTCACCTCGTCAGGGGAGAAGCGCTGGTCGTCATCGCTCTCGGAGTCGGTGGGCTCCCAGAACTGATCGATATTGTCGAGATCCTTGACCTTCTTCTTCTCCAGCTTCTCTATGAGCGGGACCACCCCCATGTAGTCCTCTTCTTCTTCCTCCTCGTCGACCTCCACCCCAGCCTTCCTCTTCTCCTCTCTCTCCCGCTGCTTCTCTCTCTCCACCTCAGCCAGCAGCTCCTGGACCACCCGGTCGCCCATCACCGCGTTGGCCGAGAAGCGCCGGGCGCGCTGAGGTTCCTCGTTTAGCGGAAAAAGGAGGGACCGGGTCAAAGGCCTCCTCGCGGCGGCGTTGGGAAGTTGGGAGAGCGAGCGGACAGAGACGAGGCGAGCCAACGGGGCCCTGAGGGCTTTACTTGCAGTGGTTATTGCGGCCATCTCTTGTTCGACCGATTGCGCCACAGAAGAAACGGAGGCAGCGGCAGCAGCTGCTTGACCGCCAGCCTAAACCATGGGAGAAGAGGGGAGGGAAGGGAAGGGAGACGGAGATATATACAAGGTGTTCGACGGAATGGAGGCGTGCTCGAAGAGAGCCGACGGCGCGGCGGTGGGAGCTGTGGGCGGCCTGCCGGGGGTCACGGGATGAAGCGGGTCGCAGACGGAAGGAGCATTCCGAGCGAGCTAGCTTGAGCGAAGCTCGTGGCTTGGATTCCGATTTAGAAATCGTAGACGTTTGAAGCTTAATCCAACGGCCAGGATTTAAACGTTGACAGCTGTGATGCGTTAGGATGCATGGCCAGGCTAACCCGCAAAACCTCCCGAGTCCGAAAATGCGAGTCACCTTTGCTATCTTGTTTGTTCTGAAATGTCTCTGAATAGAGCTGGATCAGGTATTTCTTTCGGTTATGTATTTAAAACCAATAAAAGTTACGCTGCAGTGCATGTGTACAGGAATAATTACAATCAAAAACTATAGATGATCATAAATTTTAGATCAAAAGGGTTATCATATGATCATTGGCAATTGATGCCATTCTCATACGAGTGATAAATTTTTGAGCAAGGACAGAATCAAGAACCTGAGGTTGCATTTGGTAGCTGACAATCTATCCAAATTGTCGGTAATTTAACATGGACCCATCACATTACTGCATTTGGTATGTCTTTTAAGTGACCATCCGGCTTGCCTCCTAAGAGGCAATCTGAATTATCTTCAAGAGGGATGGCTATCCAGATTATCATCGATTTGATAAGATTGCAATAATTTTTTTTTGACAAAACTACCCTCAAAAAAATTATCGTGCTTTTTCTTCCTACGACACTTCCCTTCTCTCTCCCTTCACCATCTAGCATCACAAGCCCTAGCCACCCAAACCTCCATCTCTTACATCCCTTCCTGTCAAATCGTCACCATTTGGTCCACTCTAGTCATCACCGATGACCTCTTCCCACCGTGCCAATAAGTAATCTTTTTTTCTTTCTTTCTGATCATTATTTTTTTTTCTTTTTTTGGATGCATTGTCTCTGTGAGCGTCGATGCTTTTTGGGGGGAATGGGTTGTCTTTGTGAGCATCGATCGATGGTGCGCATACTAATGAACCACCTTGAGCTGGGGGTGCTTGTACTGATGGGCAACAGAGCTGGATGAGGCAGCGGTGGGGTGCGAGCCTGAGGATGCTTTGCTCTCACGGGTGGCAGACGAGACTCCGATGAGGACAGAGTTGAAGGCAGGGGATGTGGGCGCAGTGGAGGCAGGAGAAGAGGGCCGATGAGTGTGGTGAGGATGGGGAGGTCGAGAGAGACATTGTCTGTCGGTGTCGAGGAGGGACGGATACGGGCGGGAGGAGGGGGAGGTCGATGATGGTGGGAGGAGAGAGAGGTCAGAGGAGGTTGATGAGGGTGGGAGGAGGGAGAGATCAGGGGAGACGCCGTCGACATCGAGGAGGGGGAGGAGAGGGGAGGTGGGGTTGCGGGTGCGGCGGAGGTGGGAGAAGGGAAGGAGAAGTCGGAAGGGGGTTTCGTTGTTTGGATTTTGATGCTGGTGGAATTTTTTTTTGGGGGGGGGGTGTTGGTAAAAGGGTGGGATCATAGGAAGGGTTTCGTTGTGCTCATGGAGATAGGGCTGTGGGGATGCTGGGATCGTAGAAGTTAGAAGAGAGCGGGAGGAGAAAGAAGAGAAAAGAGAAGGGAGGAATGATACTGATTTTTGTTTAGAGGATTTTGCTGCATTTCTAGGACTCAATAGCCGTTGTTTGGACTCAATTTGTTTCATAATTTTTTTTATCTTTATATTTTAACATGAAATTTGTTAAAATATTTTTTTATGATAATACTGTGATTTAGATGGATCGATTGCTAGAGGAGTTACTTTCAAAATTAGCATCTATCATTGCAATGTACATCAACCTTCATAGGGCTATTGTTTCGTTAATTGGTATATTACATACATATTGTATTTATTTATTGATAAGGAGAAGAAACAAGAGAAGAAGAACTGATCTTGATGAGTATGATAGACACAAGATTAGAAAAATTAGTTTAAGGAGGATTATATTTGATTCTAAGTTGGTATGTATAGAAAATACATATATAGATAGGAAAAATTTTCATACATTATGTGATATGTTATAAACTATTGGGAGATTGTTGAGTGTCCAAAATATGTGTGTTGAGGAGATGGTTGCTATATTTTTATATATATGTGCTCACCATGCGAAGAATAGAGTAATTAAAAGATAATTTGTAAGGAGTGGGAAGACAATCAGTAGACAGTTTGCAGTTGTATTGAAGTCTATTCTTCTTTGCCATGAAATATTGCTCAAGAAAATAGAGTACGTACCTAATAACTCAACTAACTATAGATAGAAATGGTTCAAGATAATTTTTCTAATTAGGTGGATAAATATTTGTTAATTTTAAATTATTTAAAGAACACCTTATAATAATAATATAATAATAATATATTTATTTTATTGTAGAATTGTTTAGGTACCTTAGATGGGACATATATTTGATGCACTATCCTTGACATCAATACTAAACCTCCGGTTGCATAGTGGGTGCCATGATACTAAGCCTTGTTCTTTAAATAATTAAAAAAAATAAAAATAAAAAAATGAAAGAATTAAGCCCACATTGCTATTCGATAGCTACGATATTAGGATGATATTCAGTATAAGTCATAGTATATAAATTTTTAATATATTTGACTTAGGGGTATTTTAGAAATTTAATTTTATCTTATCAGTAATCTACTTGTCATACCAAATATATCAATCCAGATTTCTAATAATTTTATTGCAACATTATCTATCTATACCAAACGTAGTAATTCACATTACTGACAATCTATCTAGATTATAGATAATTCAGATTAACATTGCCAGGCGATGCACCAAACGCAACCTGAGGGTTTGCTTATCTTCTATCTTAAAAAATACCATTTCATAATTTCAAGCATTATTTTCCAGCATTTTAAATTTAGTGTCCTTATCTGAAATTTAATTGATCTGGATTGTATTAATCAAACTTTTTGTTATATTGATTATTGGAATACTGGTCTCCTACTTGATAATTGAATTAAGAAACTTAGGCAAAAGTTTTGGTGGATCATCATTTTAGTGTACTTGAGATTTCAAAATTTATGCTGTCACTTATATCATTTTATTTGATCTTCAACTTGATTTTAGATGATTACATGATTTTAGAGATCATAATATTTTAGAGAGATCACATAATTTCAAAGATCACATGATTTTAGATGATCATATGACATGTCAATTCATAATATATTTCTTTATTAGTATAATCCTACATCAGTCTATATTATTTTTCTTATATGGTGGTATATATAACTCTTGAGATATGCCAAATGTAATAAAACATAAATATAAAGTCCCTCTCTCTCTCTCTCTCTCTCTCTCTTATTTTCCTCTTCTTCTGTAAATATTTAACATGGTATTAGGGCTATCAATCAACTAATTCGATGCCACCATCTCTTCTGCCTCTATTGTGCCCATCATTGCCATGTCTAGAAGCCTTAAAGACCCCTGTTGTCAATCACGCTACTATAAACAAGCCATCATTTGAGCGTTCGACTACTGATTATGACCGACCAATCTTCGGCTCATTGATGCCAGTTGACACACTAATTCAAAATTCAATGCTAGCCAGGTGACAACCATCATGAAACTGATAAGGCAACTACAACCGTCATATCCTAAGAATCTCGAGCGATAATTTTGCCATTTCGCACAAATTGTGCCTTAATCGGATGGGATCGTACCAACCAACTTACCAATCAAAACTTCCACCTCCATTCATAAAAAGAGGTCCAAAGAGGATCCTAAAAAGGGAACGCCATTAATCTGCCTCTCACACTCCTCTATCTGTTGAACGAGAATTCTGATTTGAGTGTCGGAGGATCCCCATCGGAGCAACCTCCGATCAGAATTTTTTTATAAATCACATCCTGGGAGACCCCACCTCACCATCCACTCCAGCATCCTGACGCCTTGCAGAATCCTGCACCAATACACACACACAAATATATATATATTATATTAAAATAAATTTCTATCTGCAATGTGTACATCCTCTCTCATTAAACACCATGCTCAAGAGTTTCATGAGGGCATTTCTATATAGTTAGTTTTGTCTCCAACAACCTCCCCCATTAAACATTAGGCGGAAGAGTTTCTCAAGGGCATTTCTATTAGGACCGGTAAAATATAACCCGATCCACCAATCTGACCCATATTTGATCCATCATTAAAAGGTTAGATT